>NC_043762.1:2666426-2681426 GCF_902148845.1 Salarias fasciatus
TCCTCTCCTCCTCCTCTCTTCCTCCTCCCCCCCTCCTCCTCCTCCTCCTCCTCCTCCTCCTCCCTCCTCCTCCTCCTCCTCCCCCCTCCTCCTCCTCCCCCCCTCCTCCTCTTCTTCCTCCTCCTCCTCCTCTTCCTCCTCCCCCTCCTCCTCCCCCCTCCTCCTCCTCTTCCTCCTCCTCCTCCTCCTCTTCTTCCTCCCCCTCCTCCTCCTCCTCCCCCTCCTCCTCTTCCTCCTCCTCCTCCTCCTCCTGCACCTGCTTCTACTCCTGCTGCTCCTCCTGTTTCTCCTCCTCCTCCTGGAAAGCATCCTTTAGAAAATTAATGATTTATTATGTATGAAAACAGACATCTGCAGGACTTCCTGTCCCCATGAGGAGCAGGACTTCATGTCCCTGGAAGGACCAGGATTTCATGTCCCCAGTAAGACCAGGGCATCATGTCCTCATGAGGACCAGGACTTCCTCTCTCTACCGAGGGCCAGAGGGCCATGTGTGTCCACAGCTGGAGGCTGGTCCCTGACCCTCTTCACTGCTGTTCTGGACCAGAATGTCAGTAGGTCTTCAAATCTTTAGGTTTTTGACTCCAAACAATTGATTTTTGTTTTAAAATGTAATTTTAGATTTAAACCAACAACAAATACATTTTCTGAAAATGTTCTATATGTTTTTTCAAATCACGCTTGAATTCAGATTTTTCCTTCACAAAGAAAAAGTCAACATGATTTGTGAGTTTTCCAGGTGTGTGTTGTAATGTCGACTGCCACTGTAGACTTTGAAACACCTGCTGCTGTTTGTGGCCTTTAAGAAATCCGCCTGTTTCCTTTATGACACAGACTTAACCTTTCCTGACATTTCCCTGGATTTTCTTCATTTTTACAGATAAATTCAGCCGTTTGAACCTCAAATCCAGAGGGTTTTTGTTTTTTCTTTGATCAGCTCTAATCTGTGGTGGGAGGTATTTGGTGTGTTGTCCAGCCTGTCAGGCCTGGCCGTGGGTCCGCCTGGAGGCTGGAGCTGCTGGAGCTGCTGGGGCTGCTGGGGCTGCTGGGGCGGGAAGCTGTCCGTCCACAGGGACACAGAGCGGGAGGGAGTCCTGATGGATGCTGTACACTCATCAGGTTGTTCACAGATCCTGTAACCGGCTGCATGGAGAAGTTCTGGAGCATCCCTGTTGAAATCTGCAGGAAAGAGCAGCATCGTCACCACTTTCTCAAAGATTTCACAAACACGTCACTTCTGAAGTCCAGCGTGACATCCCAGCAGATGGACGGGTGGAAAACCGCAGTGTGATGAAGAACTTCTTCACACTCTACCTCGTCCACTCCTAACTCAGCTGTGGTTCTGTTATGATAGACCCAAAACCAGTTTCAGCGTGTTTGTATGAATGTATTTTTCTTTGATACTCTTTGCTCTCTGCTGGACTCGCCTCTCGGATTACCTTTTTCAAATGCTTTTTCTTGGTCTGTTTGAAATCTGGCTTTTCAAAATAAAGTTTTACTCCTTGTGTATGAGCCTGTATTTGGGTTCGGTCAGTGATGAGACCCTTGATTTCCTCATTGAAAGAGCATCAGCATGAGGATTAAATCACATGACAACCGTTAATACTGAGTCTTCAGTGAACCCAAACGATGAATGTATTCCCAATAATCTCAAGGGTTTTTATTCTTCAGTTTGATCTTATAAGTTCAAAAAACAAAGACACACTGACATCAAATGGCAGACGTCCATACATCCATTGATCCATCCCTCATCCATTCACCCATCTTCGTCACAGCTTTATCCTGTTTGGGGTCACAGGGCAGTGGAGCCAATGAGGGCAGGACTCACACCAGTCATATCAATCCAATTTTCAAGAAATCCTAAAATAGTAGTTTGGGTGTATTGATGACTGTAAATCATCAGTGAAAATCTCTTTTTTTAGAATGCATTAAGGAGACGATTTCATTTGC
Organism: Salarias fasciatus; assembly: GCF_902148845.1. Lineage (NCBI taxonomy): Eukaryota > Metazoa > Chordata > Actinopteri > Blenniiformes > Blenniidae > Salarias > Salarias fasciatus. The sequence goes on from NC_043762.1 coordinate 2,668,377, forward strand.
GTTTGCTCTCTTTGAATGACTCTGAGTCATATTGATAAAAGATAAGATAAAAACAAAGCAAGTCAGTAACAACAGTCATAAAAACAGTAAATACATAAGATAAGAAATAAAAGGTCCACATGAATTCACTCAGAGGTCATTTAAAATGGGTGTGGTCTGTATTGAGAAGCCTGATGTCAGAGGGAATGAAGAACTTTGAAAAGGGATTAGTTTCGCTTTGGGGCTTGATTATAACGTCTGCCTGAAGACAGAGGAGGGACAGAGGGTTCCCCCTGTGTCTTCAGGCTCAGAGACTTTCTGCAGAACCAGACTCAGAGGAGGAAACTGTCTGCTGTTCCTTGTGGAGGGCAGAGAGGAGGATAAGACAGACAGACTGTATAAAGGGATTCAAAGGGGCTCCGGTGGGTTGAAGGGATTCTCCCATGAACTCAATGTACATTTTCAATAATTATGATTGTGTTACTGGCAGATGGATGACAGATCCTTCTTACATTTAACTGGTGTATTCCATGATCCCACCCTCACTTGCATTTGACTCTATATTAATTGAATGTCACACAAGACAGACTGGACACTGCAGGGACTCTCTACTCCCTCCCTGTGCACAAAGATGGTATTACTGACCTGTGTGCAGCTGCTGTTTCTCCCTCTGCCCTGCAGGGGGCGCTGTGCTGTTTCTCCCTCTGCCCTGCAGGGGGCGCTGTGCTGTTTCTCCCTCTGCCCTGCAGGGGGCGCTGTGCCGTTTCTCCCTCTGCCCTGCAGGGGGCGCTGTGCTGTTTCTCCCTCTGCCCTGCAGGGGGCGCTGTGCCGTTTCTCCCTCTGCCCTGCAGGGGGCGCTGTGCCGTTTCTCCCTCTGCCCTGCAGGGGGCGCTGTGCCGTTTCTCCCTCTGCCCTGCAGGGGGCGCTGTGCCGTTTCTCCCTCTGCCCTGCAGGGGGCGCTGTGCTGTTGCCTCACTCTGCCCTGCAGGGGGCGCTGTGTTGTTTCTCCCTCTGCCCTGCAGGGGGCGCTGTGTTGTTTCTCCCTCTGCCCTGCAGGGGGCGCTGTGTTGTTTCTCCCTCTGCCCTGCAGGGGGCGCTGTGCTGTTTCTCCCTCTGCCCTGCAGGGGGCGCTGTGCTGTTGCCTCACTCTGCCCTGCAGGGGGCGCTGTGCCGTTTCTACCTCTGCCCTGCAGGGGGCGCTGTGCTGTTTCTCCCTCTGCCCTGCAGGGGGCGCTGTGCTGTTTCTCCCTCTGCCCTGCAGGGGGCGCTGTGCCGTCTCTCCCTCTGCCCTGCAGGGGGCGCTGTGTTCCCCTGCGGTCTGTCATCCTGCAGTTCGCTCCACCGTCGAAGCGGAGCGGGTGGAAGATGTCGGGGTCCAAGGTGAAGCAGGACATGGCTCCTCCGGGGGGCTACAAGCCCTTCGACTACCGGAGGAACCTCCCGAAACGCGGCTTTTCAGGTAGAGACACGTGCCGCTGCTCCCACTGCGGCTCGCGCTCCTTCTGAACTCCGAGCGCCGCGCTGTTTAGAGACACTTCTTCCTCCCTCAGCATGCTAACATGCTAACAGATTAGCACCGGCGGCTAAACGCTCTCTGTGAATGAAGTTTATTCTTATTAATAATTATTCTGTCAGTTTAGAATGGTTTTTAGATTAAGTCATGTTGTAGAAACTTCAGTGATTCATTTACATTGTTGCGTTCGACCCTGAGGAAGTGAAATATTAGGAGCTAACTGAGCTAACCAGGCTAAAAACAATTCAATCGTCTCTGTTTCTGTCCTAATTTTGATTTTCTCCAGAGTATATTTAATTCAGTCTGAATTCAGGTTGAAGATAAATTGATACTGACCTTAGTTTTGAAACGTTTATCCAGGTTTTTTTATTATTCTAAATAAACTTTTCTCTCTCAACTCATCAAACAGGGAGAACTTGTCTGGTTATATGAGCGTTACCTGGATGGAAGGGGATCAGGAGAAGTAGATGATCAATAAATTGTCATTAATCCAGTCATAATGAGCCCAGTTTAAAACTTTGATTCAGCTTTCCATCGTTCTGCTGTCTGAAAGCGACGATCAGCTGAACTACACAGTTCAGAAGGTTTTATTATTCAGGTCTTTAAACAGTACAGGTACTGGGTGCTGATATTGAGCAGTCCAGTTAAATTCCAGCAGTGCTTTTGTTTCTGACGCCTGTCTGTATCTTTTCCTGCTGTTCATTCTGGCTGTCTGGCCTCTGCTCCACAGGGTACAGCATGTTTGGGATCGGCATCGGCGTCATGGTGTTTGGGTACTGGAGGCTCTTCAAGTGGAACCGAGAGAGGAGGTGAGACCTCGGTCTCCGCTGTGTCCACTCAGTCTCAGCTCTTCCACTGACTCTGGCTCTGCCGCTGCAGGCGTCTGCAGATCGAGGATCTGGAGGCCAGGATAGCTCTGATGCCGCTGCTGCAGGCAGAACATGACCGGAGGTGAGCGGAGGCGCTGTGCAGACTCACACCTGCGGCGGCAGCAGGTTGCTTTACCAGAGCTCCCTCTCTCTCTCTCTCTCTCTCCTGCAGGGTCTTACGGATGCTGAGGGAGAACCTGGAGGAGGAGGCAGTCATCATGAAGGATGTGCCCGGCTGGAAGGTGTGTGGCTCTGAAGGGGAGCAGGAGCCAGCTGAGTTCATCTCAGGTGTCATGTAGTCACTTCCTGGTGTGTGTGTGTGTGTGTGTGTGCAGGTGGGAGAGAGCGTCTTCCACACCGACCGCTGGGTCTCGCCTCTGGACGAGGAGCTCTTCAACCTGCGGCCCCGCGAGCAGCTCCTGCAGAAGCAGTTCGGCTTCCTGGGCTACGTCTGACCGGTCCAGCTCGTGAATGTTCATTAAAGTGTTTTTTTTTCTGTACCTCACCTCAGACCAGCTCATCTGTCCTGCAGTCAGAAAACCTCAACATGAAGTCTGGAGTGACTGAGTGAAACGTGATGCACATTCTACTCGGTGTCAGGATTGATAAAGTGAACGCTTGAATGGAGAAAAGAACATTGTGAGTTTTCACTAATGACAAATGTGTTTAGTGGCAGAGAACAGCAGGTTAAACTGAGTGATTCAATGGAAACAAAGCCGAGATCTGTAGAGACGAACTCACTACGTTTATTAATCTTATTCCAGGGGTGTCAAAGACTAATATGGTAACAAATCAACTTGGTCATTTCAATCTTACATCAATACTGGTGTTTGAGTGTAAAGGCTGGTCCATGCTTCACATGTACACGTTTCCGCGTCCGCTTTGAAAGGTCCGCGCACCACCGATGCGGACGCGCTTCCTCCCATGCTACATTTTGAGCTCAGCTGTGCGCGTCTCATGCAGGCGCGGTGATCCACGCAGCCTCGAGAAGCTTTTCCGGCTCTACAGACTGTTTATCTGCTCCTTTATTACGGATTATTTAGAGAAAATTAAGCACATACACTGTCAGTACATTATCTTTAAGTATTAGTTTATTTAGCCTTTTTCTTTTCGGTTTCTGAATCGCGGGGCGGCGCCGGAGCGATTAGTTACTTTTTCACTTCTGTCTGCAGACCTTCTCCTCCCTCCAGACAGTCTCTCTCTCTTTCCACGAGTTTTTCACTCTTTCGGTGTCTTTAGTGGAGCCATCAGGCTGGAGCTCCGTCTACTTTCACTTTTACCGTCATGTTTTGTTTGCTGTGGCGCTCTGGCGCAGGTGCACACTTCCGCGACCTGCGCGCAATGCGTAACGCGGTCTCAATTTCTGGCTGCTGCGCGGACCCTAGCGGACAGGAATTCATGACGATTTTTACGTCACGCGGACCAACGCACAGCGCACACCCACGCGAACATGTGAAGCATGGACGGGCCTTTAGTGGGGTGACTGTCGGTGTAATCAATTTACTGTCTTCATGAAGCTCAGACACATCAGAAACGGCCACTGTCAAACTACACTTTATTTGAACCCAGATTAAAAAATATTCCAACTGTAAATAATCCCAGATTATTCAGTAAATTCACCTCTATAAGCTGCTCTGCTTCTGATCAGTGGAATGACCGACCTCAGAGGTCATAAGGTCAGATGTCTGGAACTATGTTTGAGAATGTTTTCAAAGCAAAGCAGAGCCTTAACTACCAAGCGTAAAATTGTTTTTAATTCTTAGTTAAAATAAGTCTTAATTTGATAAACCCATGTTTCTCCCACTAATCTGTGTCCCATGAAGAAAAACAGCAGCAGCTGGATGTGGTTCAGTTTTTATTTTAATCTGCTTTAGAGAACAGTCAGATTAGGTGACGGTCGCCACTGCGTACTGAGCCCACACACACAGTGAGGACCGGGAGCCTGAGAACATGCGGACCGTGTTCTTTAGCCGGAGCAGCTCCTGCAGGCCGGACCTGAAACAGGAGGAGGACCGTTAGCGGACCGGCAGAAACCAGGACCGGGTCTGACCCCGTCGGCTGAGCTCACCTGACGCCAGGCCGGCGCGGTTCTCTGCCGCCGTGAAGCCGACTGCTTCGGCTGAGGAGATGGGGGGGAAGCCTCCATCAAGCCATCAGAGCCATCAGTCTAGGGAGAAAGACCACATGAATGAAGCCTGGCGGCCCCCGCCGGTCCTACAGCTTAATAAAGAGCATGCAACACTATGAGTCTGCAACTCATGAAACCCAGCTACACACGTCAATTAGGACTGCTGTGGGACAGTACTGCGGCAAATCTGACGGCTAATGCAGTGAAGAGTAGTGAGTGGACTGAGCACAAGGTTACCCGTGAGGCGGACTCAGGTGGAGCAGTACAATCCAGAGGATTAACCCCCCCTCCCCCCTCAATGGACTTTTAAGAATCAGACTCGGGGAAGAGGCCTGGCATGTCTGAAGCAGAGGACTACACACAGCGGCTAACTGGACTGGAAGGTATTCATGAAACAATGAGAACTGAGTTGGAAGGATGTGAGCAAAGCAAAAGGAGATTTTTACCTCACGTGCATTGGCCTACTTTCTCCACATATGACCTAGGCAAGAGAGCAGCTTTCCTCTCTGATGAGCACTTGTTGGTAGGCGCAACACTTCACTCTCCAAGGACTCGTAGCTTTTTGAAGTGGCTGACAGCTCTTGAACGTAATGAAGCATTAACATGACCACAACACCACCTGATGTTCCCCCACCAGCCACTCTGGGGCGCCGTCAAGCCTCGCTAGAGGTTTGAACTAGGTAAACATGGAACAGATTTCACAGGGCCCCAGGGCGTTACTCCCAAGTTAGCTTATCGATCCCACTTTTAGCAAGAGAACAGAGGATTTTGGGCCCGATTGGCGGCGGTCCTGGTGAGACCAGGCCCGTGTGCACGCAGCGTGACGGTACACAGCTCTCACTTTAACTCCCCCCTGTGGTCGTTTGGAAAGGCAAAGGAATCAAAGGGTATTTTCCACAGTCTGTTTTAATAGGCTCCATGAAGCCAAACTGACAAAGAAAAAAAAAAAATAAATCGATCATACAAAGAACATAAAGTACAAAACTGTTCCCGGTTGAGATATTACTTTGGGGAAACGAAGTTACATTTTTCTTCGAACACTGAACAAGATTAGTCCATTTTACAGCACATTTAAAAAAATGCAGATGTTGAGCAGAGCACAGAAGATACCTTGGACGGACTGTAGCATGCTGCTATTTGCAACTTCATGAACAGCCGGCCACTTCAGATGTGTGGTTCACCAGTCTGAAAGGAATTCACTTTTTTGGGAATACGAACATACAGGGCCTCGGCGGAGCCAAGGTTTCGTTTTCAATGTTTAAAAAAAAAAAAAACAAAATTGAGCACTGAATCCCCCCAAAAATGTCGATTTGAGAGTAAAAGGATCCCTTTCCTCACTCAGTGTGAAACCTGGCAGGAGGTAGTTCAGTCGGAGACTGAAAGGGAAGTAAGGAATCAAAAATACAAAACAAGCCCCATTAAAAATCAAAAGCTAGACGAGGAATCCAATCAGGAATCACCTTGAACTCACTGGACAATAAAGCCAACAGAGATGGGGTGGCTGTTGAACGAAAAGCCGGGGGGAGAGCTGTGGTTCCACCCCCAAACTGGGACCGTACAGTACTTAGCGGTTCACACAGGTCTGTCTTTTTGAAGGAATCAAGATGCCCAATCAAGCACGGAAACTTTCAATTCGTAACATGGTTTGTTAAGGAATGACCAAAACTCATGGCTACATTTTTCTTTCTTATTCTTTTTTTTCTTTTTAAACTCTTTAAAGATGCTGAGCTACTACAACAGAACTACAAAAAATAACTAAAGGTCAGCAATAACACGTGGACATTTTTCTTGAGGAGCGCATCTTTGAAATACAGCCAGCCAAGTGATGATCTTGAATCAGGGAGATGTTTACTCGTGTGTAGCTGAGGATAAGAAGTGGGCACACAGGTAAAGACACTGCAAGTTCCAACACCAGAGTTTCACAATATCCCCCTCAACCCACCAGATACGCTACGACAGGAAACCCTCCCTTTGGCTGTTGCTTTAGGCGATGAGAGCTCGATCTCAAAAGATATCTCGTGGCTCAAATTTCTCACCAGTCATTAATTTAAGTCTGGAGTGGGATGTGGGCTCACAAATTTGGACATGGACAATAAAAAGACGTGGAGCAGACTGAAAGGGGCATACACAGCTCAGTCTTCGCATGTTGGGGCTGTGTACCTGTCCTAAACTCAATGTTTGAGGACGTCTCCTCTGACGAGGTGGAGAACAATTCTGAGCCTGCCACCAACCACGGATAATCAATAACGAGATCTTCAGCCATTTATTTTACCCAAATCCGCTGAGACTCACGTTTGTGTAACAGGTTGAAAACAGACAGCCCCAACATAAGCCTAAACACACTGTGCAAATGCAAATGTATACTTACTGTAGCCGTCGTAGTCGCGGTAGGAGTTGCGGTCACTGTTATATCCCTGCCCCCTGTAAAGACAGTAACAATCAATATCCAGTCTCCAGACGGGACTACCCCGCCGCCGTGGAGCGGCTACGTCTCTCTCATTCTGACCTGCTGTCTCTGTAGTTGCCGCTTGAGTATCCTCCGCTCCTGTATCCGCCGCCGCCGCTGCCGCCGCCAAAGCCCCTCTGCTCGCCCCCGAAGCCCCGGTCGTAGCTGTAGCGGTCTCCGTTGTATCCACCTGGGCAGCGACAATCAAACTCACAGGTGAACAAATACCAAAGAACCAGCACTCGAAAACCGCAAACATGCGCTTTTCAGAGTGCAGGTTCTCACCCTCACCTCGCGAGTAACCACCCCCACCTCTTCCGCCGCGGGGTCCGCTGAATCTTCCGCCTCTCGGTCCACCGGAGTTGAATCCTCCCGACCTGCGTCCGGACTTCCCTGCTTCATCCACGCGAATGGCCCGGCCGTCCAGAGTCTGCAACACACACACACACACAACCTTCAATATGAAGCTACACCATAAGGATAATAGAAACACTTCCCCTCATGAGAGTCACACCCCTGTGGACGCTTTGGGTACTGCAGGGTGAATTTTGCTTTACAACAGTTGTAAAGGAGAACCAGCCTCACCTTTCCATTCATGGCCTCCATGGCGTCTTTAGCATCGTCTCTGTTGTCGAACTTCACGAAGCCGAAACCGCGAGACTTCCCCGTCTCCTTGTCTCTGATCACATCCACTGAGGAGGACAAGCACAGATTAACACCAAAATAACCCGGGAGAGCTGCCAGCGGCCACACCATCCCCACCTTTCTCGATGTTGCCGTATTTCGAGAAGGCCGCATTCAAAGACTCCTCGTTGGTCTCGAAGCTCAGACCTCCGATGAACAGCTTACCATCGTCCGCCATGTTTAATAAGACTGGAAGAGATAAACAAACATTAAAAACCGAGTCGGTGCGCCACGGTAACGCGAACGTGTCGAGGCCTGTCCACCCTGCGGAAAGTAGGTCACCGGAGCAGCCACGCCAAAACGCACAAACATGACCTAATTCGAGGGTCGAACCCGGCCAAGGTGCCGCAAACACACATTTACTCATCTCCTGAGTCAATATCCTGGTGACCAGAGAGTCGGATTGGTGTTGGTTGGCCGGATCGGAGCGGACTAGGCCTCAGGCCTGCGCGCATGGTGTCGTTTGTTAGCGGATTAGCTAGCTAGCATTTTTCTCTCGGCGCCATTTTGTAGCGGCGGCGCACTTTGTTTGATTCGGCCTCGGAAACAGCTTCGAGCTGCTCCTCTATAACCTCAATAAACACGTTTTCAGACGGTCCTGGAAATAAACCCGACCCATGACCGAATCTCGAACTGAAAACCACGGAGTTGATATTTGCAGGGGTCGGGCTGCAGCACTTTATTCCAGTCGGCCTCAGAATAAGCTTCAAACTGCTCGTGCCGTTACATAACGGAACCTTCACTCTGGTGCAGTCTGGCCTCCAAATACACACAAAAATCACAAATTTCAGTCTGGAAGAGATCTGTTAATATGGCTCCCTATAGAGCTGCAGCGCCGGGATTTTTCACATTTAAGATGTTTTCCTGCAGCAGGATTAAAGAAAAGAAAAACCTGAGAAAATGTTTCGTGCATTAATAAAACTTCATAAAGAGAAATAAAACCCTGCCGGAGGAACTTTTACCTTTCTGTAGGAGACCAGAGGCTGCTGCGGAGGACCAGGAGGCGCACGGGCTGCTGCTGCAGGACGAATGGAGGAGGAGGGACGGAGTGGTCTGCTTTTCACCGCCTCTTCTTCTGCACAGCGGCGGACGAGCCACAGCGCCCCCTGTTAGCGCCCCGGGGAACTGCACCATAGAGGGACTTCAACAGGAGGGACTGCAGCAGGAGGGACTACACCATGGAGGGACTGCACCAGGAAGCAGAGTTCTGGAGCAGCTGAAGGTGCAGTGAGAGGTTTTTTTGTGAAGATGAGAAAACAGACCATTACAGGAGTCGGTCTGACTTGAGACTCAAACATCAACACATCCTGGTGACCTGAGAGAGAAACAGAGTCTGGATCTGAAGACCGGGGCGGTACACCTGTCAAACGGTCACGCAGGTGTCCCATGGCGAGCTCAGTCGGGACAGAAACCTCCCGTAGAGCAGAAGGGCAGACACTGGCTTGATCTTGATTTTCAGTATGAGTGCAGACCTTGAAAAGCGGGGCCTCACCATCCTTCTCACTTTTTGGGTTTTAAGCAGGAGGTGTCAGAAAAGTTACCACAGGGATAACTGGCTCGTGGCGGCCAAGCGTTCATCCTAAAGCAGAATTCACTAAACGTTGGATTTTTCACCCACTAATAGGGAACGTGAGCTGGTTTAGACCGTGGTGAGACAGGTTAGTTTTACCCTGCTGATGATGTGTTGTAATAGTAATCCTGCTCAGTACTGATCGTCTGGAGACCAGTAAACAGTTTTGTTCTTCGTGTGGAATGAAGCTGAGCTCAGAGTCCAGCATGAAGCCCAGGTTGGTTCTGATGGTTTTAAAGTCAGTTCCTGTCTTTTTAACTTAATGTGTCTGACTGGTAGCTTCTGGAGCGATAGCTCAAACTTTCATGTTCAATTTATTTTCTTGCATCTTTTGAATTGAATATTAAAACTTTGGTGGTATTTCAGTTAAGAGAGACACGACTCCGGTTCTCCTTTATTTCTCAATCCTACATGTTGCATAAGTCAAACATTTCTGTACAGAACTAAAAACACAGAGTACATTCAAGACATTAAGGCTTTGAAATACATTGGAAACACACACAAACATCTTCTGGACAAAACACCACGGTGGACATACATCAGCGCCTCCCTCCTGTGAGTGTGCTACATCCTGTACGAGAGCAGTGCACAGCTACCGTGCTCTGCACCCAGGAAGCCGCCGCACGCTTCAAATGTTTGGCTTGGGGTTTTCTTCTAAATGCACATGGTGTTAAAATACTGAGAAAGGTCAGAGGTCAGCTGGGTTTCCTCACAGTGTGCCAAGCTGGGTCCTGCTGGGAGGACTAGGGACTGTGATGGCGGTGCTGGTACGGGCGGGAGCGTTGGGAAAGTGTCCCGCCGGTCCGTTTGCGGAGGCGCCGCTGACGCAGCAGACGCCGCAGACGCTGCAGCTTCCGCTGCAGCGTCCGATTCTCCTCCGAGGGTGGAGGCGCGCCACCTGCAGGAGACGGCACACACAGCGGACACGGTCAGTCACCGCAGACGCAGGGCCCTGACCCTGATCCTCCAGGGTCACCATCCGGTCTGACCTGGACGCTGCGCCCGCTGCTCCGGCCTCGGGCCGCAGGCTGCAGGCGGGAGGCGTGGAGAGAGGGCGGGCGGGGCCCCCTGGTGGCTGCAGGCGGCTCTGAGGAGGTCGTTGAGGATCTGGAGGATGATGGAGACGCCGCGGCGGGGGTGAGGGGCGCTGCTGGGACTGCAGGGAGCCAGCGTGCCTGAAGGGACAGCCACGGGGAAACGCTCCGTTACCTGATGGGTCGCTCTCAGCCCACGTCTCCACACCTGATCTCACCTGTAACCTCCGCATCGCACTGCTGCAGTGGTTAGCCTTCTGGCATCGTTTGCATGTTCTCCCTGAGTATTGGAGTCCTGCCCTCAGTCCACAATGCTGCTTTTTAATGGGAGACTATAGAATTTCCCTTTGCCAGGAACGTGTGTCTCTCTAGCTTGTGTTATGTCTTTACTTGTTGTTTTGGCCCACGATGCATCAGTGTGAAACATTTTATCAATGAGACACTGAAGCGTTTTCTGATTAAAGAGTCACACTGAAAGATCAGAGTCCGTTTCAACGCTGGTCTCCATCAGTGAACCTCCAACACCACCAGTCCGGACTCGAACCGGGGAGCTACACACTGCACCCTGTCAACCTCAATACAACACAAATAGAGTCTGGTCTGGTTCGATCTGGTCTGTTCTGGTCTTGTCCTGTCTGATCTGGTCCAATCTGGTCCGGTCCGGTCCTGTCCAGTCTGGCCTGATCCGGTCCGACCTGGTCTGCGCTGGTCTGATCTGGTTTGATCTATTCTGATCTGGTCTGGTGCGGTCTGGTCCAGTTTGATCTGGTCTGATCTGGTCTGGTCTGGTCTGGTCTGGTCCAGTCTGGTCCAAACAGGACTCACCAGAGAAGGTTCCAGAGAAGACCCCCGGGGAATGGCTGACGAAGCTCTGGATGACGGCCCCCGGCGGCGGGGCGGGCTCTGCAGAGCCCCCCTGCAGGACACAGCAGGACCCGTCAGCCGTGGGTGGTTCAGGCGTGGGCACTGAGCTGACCAGCAGACTTTCACGGACCTCTGTGACGGTGGAGGCAGCCGCCGGACTCGGGGGTCCGGGGCTCGGGCTGCCCGCCCCGGGCCAACGGAGCGGGGCGGCGGCCGGTCGGGGGGAGGCGGCGCTCGGACAGCCGGGGGGCAAAGACGGCGTGGAGATGAGAGTGTGTGGCGGGCTGGGACAGGTCGCCGCCGGGGCGGCAGCGGGGGCACGGGTGGGGGGCGTCCGGGGTCCCTGCGGGTCCACGCAGACCGGGGGGGTCCTGTCGGTGGAGCGGGACTCGGCAGGGCTCTTCGGGGGCCACGAGTCCCCGACCCGCTGGAGCTCGGTGACGTCCTGAGCGGACAGCTGCAGCTGGACGTACATCATGTGAGAGCCGACCCGGAGGGAGACGGTCAGAGGCGAGCGGCCCGACAGGAAGTCAGCGATCTGGAGGACGGACACACACAGCCTTAGGGGTCCGGGTGGAGGTCTCCGGCCTCCAGTGGCCCATACTGACCTCCCTGCTGATCAGGGGTCAGTATGTTTGGTCTCAGGCTGATTCAGACCTCAGCTGGAAGTTATCTCAAGGGATCAGTGCTTTAAGGAGAACATCCAGGATGTTCAGTCTTCCCACCGAAAGGCAAGATTTGAGGACCGTTATCTGACCTGGGAGCGAGAAACGTTTTCATACATCTTTTCTTCCAGTAGAGTGAGGACTCTCCTTTAGACCGGACCTGCAGTAACATGAGCCGGGATGTTTTTCTGTCTCAACCCAGGAAGTGATACACACACTAATCAACTCACTGCACTCCACCGTGTGTGTGTGGGTGTGTGTGTGTGTGTGTGTGTGTGTGTGTGTGTAATCACAGAAAAAATGCTGAAGGATCTTGAGTGAGCAGGAACCAAAGACAACTCTCCAAAGCGTCTCTGAGGGACTGGATTGATAAACTACATCTTAATTCCAGTCAAAACATTTTAATTACGCTACAAATGAAGCTCTGGACTTTCTGTAACGTTAAAATGTAAAAACTGACTTTAATTGAGGTTGTTTACACTTATATTTTAGATTCAGATGAAATTAGTTTAAAAAAAGAAATTATTCACTGAGGAATGAAGTAGAAATGGATCATTTTGATTCTTTTAAAAGCAGTTGTTTTTCTATTAAACTGTCACGACACCGGCTTCATTCCAGAACGATAAATACAGACAAACTTTAAAAACTAAAGGTTCAGTTCTGTTGACGTCGGTACTAAAGTTTCTAAATGTACCGATCAAAGCCCAGTCCAGGTGAACTGATGAGGAAAACAGAGTAGCTGAGGCATCGTCTCGGGTCACAGTGAAGTTTGCAGCTCGCTGTATTTCCACTCGTACGAAGTGCAAAGACAGCGAGCAGCGTGGAGAACTGGAATGTTCCCGTCTGAACGTGGACCGAGTGGAGCCAGCATCAGGGGGAAGATCTCGATGTCTCTTTATCCATCAACCCCACTCAATCCTCCACCTGGTGGTGATGGCTGGTATTACAAGACGGAAGAGGCTGGGGCCAGTTGAGAGAAAGTGGTTTTGAAAGGTAAACCAGCAGAACCCTCTGAGACAGGTCTGTCTGTGATCTGAACTCAGTCTGAGCCTCATGTGGCTGAAATGAGCGTACCTGAGCGTCGGTTAGACTTTCCAACACGTCCATGGTGGTCCGCTCAGCTCTGGCTGAAGAACACTGTGGGGGTGAAAACAGAATCAGCAGGTGATGCTCGTGTGTCACAGCCTGCAGAGTCCTGCTCAGTCCTGCAGAGTCCTGCAGAGTCCTGCAGAGGGGGACTTACTACCAGACCCGCTTCCACCACCGGGACCAGAGTCAGCCTGCTGCCATCCGTCACG
>NC_043762.1:2688926-2778926 GCF_902148845.1 Salarias fasciatus
GTGTGTGTGTGTGTGTGTGTGTGTGTGTGTGTGTGTGTAGCTTTGATGTTACACAAGCTGCGTTGTGAGTAAACACTGCTGAGCCTGCAGCGGAGCAGGATGTTCTCGATGCATTCTCTCTTTATTCTGGGTGCGCTCTATGTATGGTCTGGGTTTTTTCACGGTACATTTTTTGTATGTTGACTTTATGTTCTGGATAAATTCTATGTACATTCTGGGTATGTTCTAGGTACGTTCTCCGGATTATCTGGGTACATTCTTTATATAGTCTTCATTTGTTCAGGGTACATTTTTTGAACATTCTCTGTGTGTTCTGGGTTTTTTCAAGGTACATTTATTGTATTTTTTCTGTACGTTCTCTTCATGTCCTGGTTAAGTTCTTGGTACATTCTGGGTATGCTCTAGGTACGTCCTCTCCATGTTCTGGATACATTCTCTCTCCATTCTGGGTAGTTTCTGGGTATGGTCTTGTACTTTTTGGATATGGTTTTGGTACATTCTATGTACTTTCTGGGTCTGTTCTCCAGACTGTCTACAGTAGGTACATTTTTTAACATTCTGGGAACTTTCTGAGTACGTTCTCTGTGTAATCTGGGTTCTTTCAAGGTACATTCTCTGTTTGTTGTTTTTACGTTCTGAGTTCTTTCTCTGTCGGTTCTCCATACAGTCTTAGTTCTGGGTGTTTCCCTGATATGTCTTCCATATGTGTTCCAGGTATGTTCTCCGTCGGCTCTGACTATGTTCCTTGTGTGTTGTGGACACATTTCACCATATATGTTCTGCTGTTCTGGGAACGTTCTGAGTGTGTTCTCTGTACGTTCTGGATACCTTCTCAGCATGTTTCAGATGTGTTCTCCGTACATTTTGAGTTGTCCTTGACTCGTTGTAGGTACTTTCATCACACGTTCTGTGTACAATGTCTGTACCTGAGCAGAGCAGCAGACGGTGGTCCGTTCTGTTTGTTCTGGGTATTTCACCGTTCTCACACAGAACCATCAGAATTCATTCATGAAACTCAGTCAAAGGAAAAAGTCTCAGGTCTCATTAAAGAAGCAGTCAGTCCACGGAGAGTCCTGAAAGTCTGGGTCAGGGAAGTGTGTGTGTGTGTGTGTGTGTGTGTGTGTGTGTGTGTGTGTGTGTGTGTGTTTAGCTTTAATCTCACCAACAGAAGATGCGTGGTGTAATTTGACGCTGCCTCCTCATCCTCTGCAGGGCTCACTCACACTGACCTGGACCATGAGCAATGATCAGCCTGTCCTGACAAGTCTGACTGAGAGCGCCACTGTGAGTACACACACACACACACACACACACACACACACACACACACACACACACACACACACACACACACACACGTTTCAGGAACAGAGTACAGCTGTCGGACAGTGAAAAGGCCGAGGAGCTGCTGATGGAGCCGTGCTGCAGGCCGATGGCCTGACGGTTTCCATGAGGAGCACTTTGATCTCTCCACATCTGGAGGCTGTTTCTGCCGCGGCGCCGGCCGTACCATCGTCCGAGGAGGATAAAAATAACCTCCGCTCGTCGCTGAGGATTCAGCGGAGCGTGCTCTGGCACGGGGCAGAGGCCAGGAGCCGTCCTCTGGGTTAGCCCTGGGTTTCTGTACCGCCATGCCGGCTGTCCTCTTACCAGCTGGATCGCCGCGGTAACCTCCTCCGAAGGGTTAACCTGCTCATAACCAGCAGGCTGTGTTCTGGAGGGAGGGATGCTGTCCTTTCATATCATAAAATAAAACCTGGTCAGTGAGCTGTGAAGGGGCAGCAGTGCTGTTCGGTACTCCAGCTGTGACAGTGAAGATGTTGGATCCTCCATTCCAACAGAAGCAGAAGGCAAAGGCGTGTTAAAGTGTGTGAGAGGCAGTCAGCCTGGTGTTTTGATGGCTCATGTGCGTCGGCATCTCCTCCTCCAAAGTCCATTTTTAGCCTGCGAGGCCCCGTTTCCCCACATGGAGGAGAGCTGCGAGCCCAGCAGAGGCTCAGTCTGACGCCTGGAGGAGCATCACTCGCTCAGCAGTAATCAGGACGCACGCCAGAGTGTGTCAGGTGGAACACACACTCCACACACTCCCTGGATGGTGAATGTTACAGCAAAGCTGCAAGAAGGAAAAACCAATGAGAGTTCACAGCAACAGACTTTAAAACAACAGAGAGAGACTCGACTGTCACTGCTGATGACAAAAAAGCAACTTATAAACCTTTTCAACCAACCAGAGTCAACTCTCTGATTCAACGTCACATAATCATTTATTTATTTATTTATTTATTATTTTATAGAATCAACCTTTTATATTTCTTTTTTAATATTTATTTGAGGTTTTGTTGTGAATGTGTTTTGAGAAAAACGCAGAATACAGCTGAACAAGAAGTCGTCTCATCAGATGAAATACAAGAAAACATGAAGACGTGTGGAGGTCTATCAGACAAAAAAACATTTCATTGATCATAAGCAGTCTGTTTCATCTAAATATGGACAGAAAATCCGATCTATAACAAAATACCATATACTGTATAATACTGAATAAATCAACAAAATCAAAACTATTTTTAAATTAAACAAACAAAAAAGCCTTTGGTTTGTTTCTTGTCACAGAGGATCCTTTTTTAATATAACAATAAACCAGAAAATCCAGTAGTTTTTTCTTCAGTTGGTCTGAAAAGCAGACGTTTAACAACAACATGGAGTTTTTATTCTACCTGTTGATTTTAAAACACGTTGAACATTTCCTGATGGATTTGAAGCCGTTGTGTCGATAAACCACCGAGACGTTCCGGTTCAGACTGAATCGTGAGCGGCTGACGCTCCTCCACCTTCCTCTCTCGGTTCCTCCTTCAGGACGTCCCCGTCTCAGCAGGACAGGTGGAGAACTACGTCCTGCTGCTGGTGCTGCTGAGCGTCTTCGCCGGGGGGACGCTGGTCCTGCTGGCCCTGCTGCTGCTCTTCTGCCACCGCTGCTGCATGGGGGGCCGACGCTACTCCAGGTGGGGATCAGGGTCTGCAGGGTCTGCAGGGTCTGCAGGTTCTGCAGGTTCTGCAGGGTCTGCAGGGTCTGCAGGGTCTGCAGGTTCTGCAGGGTCTGCAGTGTCTGCAGGTTCTGCAGGGTCTGCAGGGTCTGCAGGGTCTGCAGGTTCTGCAGGTTCTGCAGGGTCTGCAGTGTCTGCAGGGTCTGCAGTGTCTGCAGTGTCTGCAGGGTCTGCAGGGTCTGCAGGGTCTGCAGGGTCTGCATGGGCCACAGCCTGCAGGGACCTGCTTTGCAGTTGTTTTTGCTGATGGCAAAAGCAGCAGGAAACCTCATGGAGCTCAGTCAGTGTGACTTGTCAGCTGTGCAGGAGTCAGTGTGGATGTTTGAAATGTGAAGTTTAGACGTGCTGAGGTGGTTTTGGCGTCTTTTGTTCAGAGCCAGCGATGACCCTGAGAAGACTAACACCACATACGCTGAGGACTCTCAGCCCACACAAGGTCAGAGACGCTCTCTTTTCGTTCTGCACGTGAGTTTTTTGTTCCTCCGGCTCCATTATTCCTCTCTCTGCTCGTGTCCTCGTCTCAGAAATCACTATTCGCCTGGATGAGTCGGACGCCCTCTCGGCTTCGAGCTGTCACGATGGGGAGCCGGACCGATTCGTCTCCACCGGCGCCACCGGCCGCAGAGTCTCCTTCAACGAGTCCGCTCTTTACGAGCAGGAGAAGACCGCCAAGGACAAGGGGCGCAGGTACAGGTCCCCCCTGCAGCATGGCGGTACTTCTGCCACACGGCGGCTTGGCATCAGACGACTCTTGTTTCTCAGGTACACTCTGACCGAGGGAGACTTCCACCACCTGAAGAAGGCCCGGCTGACCCACCTCCACCTCCCCCCGGCTCCATGTGACCTGAAGATCCTCACCATCATGGAGTGTGACTCCACAGAGAGCAGCACGCTCAACATCAGCGAGACCGCCGCCCCCAAGCTGCCCCTCAGCATCTACCAGGTACCACATGTAGGACCATGGTACCAGCTCCAGATCAGGAGGAACCACCTCTAGACCTGGAGAACCCAGCTCCAGACCGGGAGGAACCACCTCCACACATGAAGGAACCACCTGTTCAAAAGTTTTTGTACTCCTACGAGTGAAAACTCTTCACAATCAGTTAGTGAATGTGAAGCTTGTCGGCTCAGAGTTTTGGTGAGTGGAATGACGGTGAAGAGCTTTCTGAAGCCGGAGATCATCAATGTTTATGTTTTACTGGAGAAGAAGCCACTCCACACTGGTCTCACCTGTCTCTGTCCCCTCTGTCCTCTCGAGGACACGTCAGTTAACTTTCACCAATCAACCTGATTGATCAGTGTCTCAGAAAGCTGTGGATGGTCACAGTGCTGGGTGTTTCCTGCAGCCCTCTGAGAGGAGACCTCCTGACTGGGCG
The DNA here is from genome assembly GCF_902148845.1 of Salarias fasciatus. Classification (NCBI taxonomy): domain Eukaryota; kingdom Metazoa; phylum Chordata; class Actinopteri; order Blenniiformes; family Blenniidae; genus Salarias; species Salarias fasciatus. The sequence continues at coordinate 2,693,344 of NC_043762.1, forward strand.
GGACAGAGTCTGAGCGGGGGTCTGCCTGGAGATCCACATCACTCCGTCATCTTGGACCAGGGTCTCCACCAGTCCCCGTCAGCCATGAAGAGTCCACACAGTCGCTCTCAGACGGTGAGTCCCGGTTTCCCGACACTGGTAGAAGAAGAAACCGCTTCATGCTCCAACGCTGTGCTCCTCTTCAGTTTAATCCAGATTAACCCAGATCTTGGTTTAATCAGCAGCATCACGTGAGCTTGATCATACGTTTACCCTTCTGAGTCTTTCTCTCAGCTTTCAGGGTTTATTTCTTTCCAGGTTGAGGCAGATGCTTGATCTCTGCAGGATGTTCTGGAAGCTTGGATGAAACAGATTTTCCTTTAGTGACGCCACAGCCAGCAAAAAACATTTCAACAGATCCTGAAGGTCTTCATGACGTAAATTCTGAAAGACAAAGACATCTCACGGTGGACTGCTGCTTCAAGCATCTCTGTTACTAAACAGATCAGGGGTCTTAGATCCTGATCCTGGAGATCCATCAGTCCATCCATCCGTCCATCCATCCATCCATCCATCAATCCATCCATCCGTCCATCCATCCATCCATCCATCCATCCATAAGGGCTCCACAATACCTCTGAAGGCCTCACAGAGTCCCCTCAAAGGCCCCCCAGAGCCCCTGGGGCCCAGTCCTTCATCTCCCGTCATCTGTTCCCTTCAGATGGAGACTCTTGGGGACCGGGGTGAGGTGGATGTGGCTCCAGTTCCAGGACAGACCTCCGTCCTCAATTTCTTCTCCAAGCTGCGACGGCACGCCAGCCTGGAGGGGGCGGGGCCTTACTTCAGGAGGTGGAAGTTTGACACCAGTCACCGCGCGGCAAGTCTGGACGCTAAAGGTCAGTGTGCCTGCTGCAAATGAGACCAATACGATGTTTCCAACAGTAACTCACCCTGCCCCTCCTCCAGGATCTCCCAAAAGAAAACCGTTTCAGAGGCAGAGGGCGGCCAGTGAGAACACCGACCACACCGAAGACGACTCCTCCCCTCTCCAAGACGAGGCCTTCGAATCTTTCCCACAAACTCCCATCGCAACCGGCGGCCTGCAGGCCCTGTCCGCAGAGTCTCTGTCTCAGCCTGCATCTGCAGCCTATTTCAGCCGGTAAGTCACCTTCAGCTAACACTGAGGAGACGTACGGAGCGTCAACAGAACCAAACAGACCAGCAGAGCATCAACAGAACCAGACAGACCAGCAGAGCATCAACAGAACCAAACAGACCAGCAGAGCATCAACAGAACCAGACAGACTGACAGAGTTTCATCACAACCAAACAAATATTCTAAAAAAATACTAAACCTAAAGTAAGAACAGCAACCAAAAAAAAACCTTAGCAATAGAAAATATTCAAGAAAATGAAAAGATGAGTAAATGAATAAGGAGTAAAAACTAAATAATCAAAGGAATCATAAAAAGCAACAGTTCAATTAATAAAATCATCAGTAATCAGTAAATATAAAATATTTCAAGAAGTTACGTAGAGATTCATGAGAATTCAAAAAGTTAAAAAAAATCAAGTAATTAAATATTTAAAATAAACATAATAAATCAAATCAACAAATGATTGAAAAATAAAGACTAAAGAAATAAACACCTAAGTCATATAAAAAATACTGAGTTGTTACTGAGTGTTGGAACTGACGTTGATCTTAAGGGACTGGCGATTTGGAGCAGGAGCCAGCAGATACCAGTGGATTGCTCCGTACCACTGTGATTAACTGGCTGCTGTTCATGTGTGCAGGTTGAACCTGGAGGCCAGGGCTGAAGGGGCAGCTAGAGGCACCGGGACTGAAGACCTGTGTTCTCCACTGAACGGTGGCGTCGCTCAGAGGAAGGAGGCGGCCACGGTCAATGGAACAGGAGAGGAACTGGAGGCCATGGTGGAAGCAGACAGGCTTGAATCCATAGAGGATGACTTGTTCAGAGCACAACAGGAAGCAGCCGTCCAGGAACGCTTCGAAGAGATGTTGAGGAAAGCTGAAGACCCAAAGACGGACACCAGAACAGCAGCGGTGAAAAAGAAGGAGGCGGACGTGGACGACGGAGACGAGGTGGTTCTAGGAGCCGAAGGTCGACGGCGGACCGACTCGGGCTCATCTCTGTCCTTCATGATTCGCCAGGAGAGCTGCGAAGCACCTCCCTCTCTGTACAGGGACATCTGGAGCCTGCGAGCCTCTCTGGAGCAGTACGCCTCGTCCGACCAGAGCAGCACAGACCGCGAATCCATCCGCAGTGACGCCGACAGCATCTCGTCGGCCGGTGGGGCGGGAGCTCGATCCGGTCTGGTCAGCTGCTTGTCCCAGGACCTGGACGATGAACCGGAGGGAGACGGAGAGGGAGAGTCGACGGAGGGAGGAATCAGAGGAGCGTCGGGATTGGACAGCGAGATGGGAAGTGGAGCTGAGGGAGAAGGCGGAAACAGAAAGCTCCTGCAGATGGACAGTGGCTACGCCTCCATCGAAGCACCGTCCAGGGCCCCGGAGGAGATGCGGCTCTTTGGGATCCCTGGAGCCCCTCGAGGAAAGACGGCATCTGAGAGAAGGTTGTTTTTCACCAACTCTGGAAGGAAAGGCTCTGTTTGCGAAAGCACGGAGTCCAAGCTGTTCCAGGAGGAGCTGGAGGACGAGATGTCAGATGGCACAGAAACTGACGTCAAGCTAACGGACAAATCTCAGACTGACAGTCAGAGTCTCACTCTTCAAGACCCCCACCCCTACCTGAAATCCCTCCATCCTCAGAAACCTCCAGAACCGCTGTCCCCGCTCCTGTCTCCTCTGGTGAAACCCATCTCACAGCCCACCAGTCCTCACAGGCCTCGACTACGCCGCCGTGACTACAGCATCGACGAGAAGACGGACGCCCTGTTCAACGAGTTCCTCCGTCACGACCCCCGCTTTGACCAGCAGGACTCGCCGCTCCGCTCCAGGCACCGGTCCAGAGTCCACCTCCGCAAACAGTGGCAAAGACACAAGCAATACAGCGACCCCGGGTCCAGCTCGGGGGGCAGGTACTCCCCGTCCCTGGAGAGGCAGCGGTTCACGCCGCTGAGGAGGGGCGACAGCGCCGGGTACCCTCTGGACACCAGGTATCACAGCACCCTCTCTCGGATTGCCAGCGCCGCCGATGAAGAAGCCAACGAGGTGGCGGCCTCGGAGGAAACAGCTAAGCAGCGGACGGAGAGCGGAGGGGCCGAGGGGGACGCGACCGAAAGCACAACCAAGAGGAGCCCGGAGTCGGCAGGGGACACCGAGGGCGGCCAACAATCCTCAGAAAGCACAAGTAGCCAGTCGGCGAGCGGACCCATGGATCCACGAGTAGACAACAGGAACAACAACAGCAGCCAGGCCATCCTTACCGAGGTCTCCTCCGGCAGACTGACGGACAAGCTGGCGGTGTCCGTGGAGGAGAGGCTGTACGGCGATCTGAGGAGCGCAGAGACCCGATCCGAGCGAGTCCTCGCCGTGTCCCGCACTGCCTCGCCTGGATTAAACCCTACATGACTCCCCAACCAACCCACCCTCTGAACTTTACTCCTGCTCCATCGTCTTCAGATCACTCAGAAATGGTCCAAAACAACTCATCACGTGTGACCTCCTGCCTCTTCTGGACAGAGCAGCCTTCCTAACGACCCATGTGACGTGCGCTCCCCTTTTTATTGGTGAAAAACTAACACGCTCATTGCATATCTTTGAGAACATCGGTCATTAGAAAACCTGAGTCTTTCCAGACTAGGAATTCTTCGCATGCTTCCGTAGTTTTAAATGTGTGTGAACACTGTACAGATTGAACTTTAGGAACAACAAGCACTTTGAAGTGAAGAAAGGTAAGGATGGAGTTCTGTCGTCCATTTCTCTCCCTGGAGAATCCATATCCTTCTCAAGTGTCCTTCTTGTCAGGCTCATCTGGAGGGGAACCGTCGCTGTGAGAGGACAAAAACCGTCTTCTTCGCCAACACGGTGTCAGATATGAAGATGACTCAGAGGTTTTTAAAGTGTGGGATGATGAGCCCCCCCACCCCTCAGCCTCAGTCTGTCGGCATCCCCGTCCCCTACATCCTCCATCAGTCCCCCTCAGCCTCCTCAAGCCCCCACAGTCCTCCAGACTCCTCTAGTTCTTCCTCAGCCTCCATTAGCCTCCCTTTACCCCCCCATAGCCCCACACAGGCCCCCTCATCACACTGGATCAGTCTGGTTTGGAGGTTTTAAAGCAAAGTCAGGATTTGTTGCATCTTCAGATTTGGTCATTGTTGAAACGTGAGGAACCTTCCCATGTGGTCTGAACCTGTAGCCGATTTGTCTCCATCATGAATTCAGGTTGAATGTCTCGTTTTTTTTCCGAACATGTTAAGATTTGCTGATATTGTGTATTTAAAGACGTCAGTCGTTTGTTTTGTTCAACTAAACAAAAGGAAAATATCATTTTGGAACTTTCTAGATTTTTGAAACATGGAAAAAAAATCCAGAAAATAGAGATGTTTTAGATTTAAACTATGAGCAAAGAAAGACATGAAATGTCTAGTTTGAGAGAAACATTCAACGGTTATCACGTGAAATGACTCCAATGTAAAGAAACCGTAGAAATTAAACGGCTTTTCCTATGTCTGCTTTTGAGTAAGTGATATTCCAGATTATTTCTTCATGGATTTCAGGCAAAAATCAGCTTCGGGTTTCAACTTATTTGTTTTAATTCAGTCTCTGTGGTGAATTTATTGATAAAAATCGGTGATTATGACGTGTGGTCTGATGGGAACAGGCAGCCCCCAGACCTCTGAGCAGCTGCGGTGAAGCAGACGGGCGGAGACCTGAGCTGTTCGTCACCCCTCCCGGTTTCTGAGGGTGAGTCAGGCTGAGGAGGAACATGCAAACCACATCCTTGCAGACGGGAACTGAACCGGGAATGACAGTTGATCTTTGACGTCTGCAGCGGGAAAAGGAATAAGAAGCTGAGCGAGTGTCGAAGCGTTGGCCCGCCAGCCGTGCACCTGAAGGCACCGCGGCCCGTCACCTGGGAGACCGACTGTAGCTCCGCGAGCGCTCCGTACCGCCGAAGCTGCGAGCGTCACTCGGCCTTGACTCAGTCCAGACCCCCGCGGGGCCGACTGACGCAAACGCTGCTCTGAATAAAAGGAGAGGAAGAAAGGCTGCTGTACCGTGACTCACCGTCAAACCGTCATGACGGCAGCCTCACTCAGCACAGCTCCGGTTCACCTCCTCCTCCTCCTCCAGCTCCTCCCACCCAGGAGGAGGGGGGGGGGATCAGACGGTCGCTGCTGCACACCTCACTACAAAACGCTCGTGGACATCAGACAACACGGAGCTGAAAGGATCATCCAACAAAACAGCCTGTTTGGGAGATATTTTATATAAATAATAATTAAAAAATATTCATTGGAAAAAAGAAAAAGAAAACCGAAAATAAAATAAAACAAAATGACCTAAGACGAAGTTGACAGTTAAAGAAGCGGTCGTCGGTCTGTCCCAGCTCGTTCAGCATGCACTCCCTACGGCGGAGAACCACCTCAGCCCTCCTCCACACACAGTTAAACACATTATCCAGAACCGGGTTTTTCCTTTAGTTTAATTCTGTACACATCACAATGTGTCTTAAAAACTGCCATCAGGGTCTGTAAAAACAAAAGAAACAGAAAGGGGGGGTTACAGAGGAGGGGGGCAGAGCAGGGGTGAGGGGGGTCTGTTATGTCCGGTTCAGCCCCTCAGCAGGGGGGTGGGGGGTGGGGGGGGGGGGGGGGGGGGGGGGGGGGGGGCAGATGTGGACAACAGGTCCAGACGAGTCCAGATATGTGGAGAAAATAAAGGGAGCCAGAGAGGAGGGTTCATGCTGTCCTCCTCCGAGTCCTCCGAGTCCCAGTGGTCCGAGGAGGGGTGTGTGTGTGTGTGTGTGTGTGTGTGTGTGGGGGGGGGGGGCTTAATGTCTCCACTGTGATGAGTCCACAGACAGAAGGACGAGGGCAGATGGACCTGAGGGGGACAGAGGACAGAGATGAGTGGAAACAGTTTTCCTGTCAGAACAGTTTTGCATTTAGAAACGTCTAGAACATGAGACACTCACACACACATGCACAGAGACACACACACAGTTGTGTGTCTACGTGGTGACGGAGGAGCATTTCCCACCTCGGGGAAGTTGTGAAGTTTGATTCAACCCTCAGATTAAAGCCTCGTGTCTGTCCGAGAGCAGCAACGTCACTACAAGCCATTTCCGCTGTTAGAACAGGTGGAGGTGACGTGACGCTTCACCCCGGCTCTCTCTCCACGCCACAAAACCAAAACCCTCATGTCAGGACCCTGGATCCATGCCACTGATTCATCGTTTACTAGACTGGAAGATGCTGAGCTGCCAGCAGAAGGTTCACCGGAGCTGAACTGAACTCCAGGAGGTTCAGGTTTGTACATTACAGTTGATGCATCAGGTGAGCTCCTTAAAGGACAACCAGCAACAGAGACACTTCTCACTCCGTCAAAGACTGATGGAGCAAACTAAACATGGGACTGGGGTTTGTTCATCTCAGACATCCACAGTTCTGAAAATTGTGTGTGTGTGTGTGTGTGTGTGTGTGTGTTGATGGAGATGAGCAGTGGCAGACAGCAGAAGCAGAGCAGTGAAGTGTCTTCCCGGGGCGGGCGGTGAGTCACCCCCCCCCCCCCCCCCCCCTCACTCACCGGTGAGCTGCTGCTGGAGGACACGGAGCACTGGGGGGGGACGGGGGGCGTCATTGCTGTTTGCAGGCGGAGAGTTTGCGGATTTTGCTGGCTGTGGAGACTCCTTTGCGGGAGGGGTTGGAGGAGGAGGAGGAGCGGCGTTCGGCCTTGGCCTTGCTGTTCAGAGACCCCCCCTCTGTGCCGTTGACGCAGAGCGGCTTGGCTACGGCGGGACCGTGGTCGGCGTTTCCCTGATCTTCCTCCACCACTTGACCTGGAGCGGCACACGACCAAACAACAGCGATCAGCCCTGAAGGGAGAGCCTGGAGCCCAACCGTCAGCAGGAAGCCAGACCGGCTCATCGGGTCCGGAGGACCTGAGCAGAACCGAAACCCAGCAGCGGGAAGACAGCGCCAGCCTGGACGTGACTCCATCGGTTCCAGTGGAGACGAGTGTGAGTGTGTGTGTGTGTGTGTGTGTGTGGGAGGAAACACTGGAAACCCATTCATTTGTCCAGCACTATTTTTAGAGCCTCCACCGACACCCTGCAGCCCCTCTGGTTCTTATGTGGGGCAACACTTCCACATCTCCTCCATCCACCGCTGCATTTATCCAGACCGGCTGTTGCCTAGCAACACATGAACGACGTGAATTCTGGAGGGAACCGATGAAAGGAGGGTCCTGAACCAGTGAAATAACACGTCTCTTCAAAGTCTGTCAGCAGAGGGTTCCAGCTGGTGAACGCCGTAAATAAAAACCCTCTCGTCAGATATTCACGTTTCGTTTTTCAGTTCAGTGTTTCAGGTTTGGTCGTTCACTGACACTGGGAAGAGTTTCCAACTGAAATCAACAGAATCTGAGCAGTTTTTATTCCAGGGTGATTCACTTCGACACCAGATGAAGAAATTACTTTCTGAAAGAGTGGCGGCCTCCTCTAGGGGCCGCCAGAGAGCAGAAATGCTATAAAACGGAAAAGAAGCTTTATGTCATGAATGTGACGGTTTCTATGGCTGAAGTCAGTAAAGACGGATCAGATTTCAACGTGAACTGTCCTCATAATCCTGTACAGCCCCGACATCTGGGAGGCTGAGTCGTATCCCCCTTTCCCACTGCAACTAGCAGGTCGACCTGTGTTTTCGACCCGCTAACAATCGCCTTTAGACGCCTTTCCCACCGCCTGCTGGCGAGCCGCGTCGCTGCGTTTTCCCGCGCTGATGGTGTCCCACGTTGATGACATCATCAGCGTGACGGAGCACAACAAAAGTAAACAATGCAGCGGAACACAGTCCCCGTTACCTGTAGACGACTCTCCTCTTCCTCACGGATCAGGAGGAGCTCTCTGGTCTCGCCGTCTTACCGCTGCTGGGTCATCTTGACGAAGGAAATCTCCCGCTGCGTCCAGAAACAACAACTAGCGCGCTAACGTAGCCGCGCTGTGTCGACGTCATCACGTAAGTCCCCGGATGTGTCCCTCCCACTAAAAGCCGGTTGAAGCTGACCCGGTAAATTCCCGGGTCGATGGTCGAAATGCCGGTTAAACCCTTTACACCGCCATGAGGAGCCGATAGTTAACGGGCTTAAACGGGTTTTTTGGCCGGTGGGAAAGGGGTATAAATGTGACGTAATAAAGAACCAGTCAGCAGCGTGCAGGTGTTCACACTGGAGACCCAGGGGTTAAATGCTAGTGTAAAGGAGCCGTATCACTTCACATCCTGAAATATTCGTCATTCCATCTGCCGTGTTTTCAACACGGAAGTCCAAACTAGGAAACTTCACGTTACCCAGGAACCTGTATAACAGCATGACTGTGACTAGTATAGACATATGATACATAGACCCCCGCTGACGGTGGTCTATACTGCATATATCTATGGTGCTACATGTCAGAATCCTGTGGGAGTTTTCAGTGAAGCAGCAGCGCAGAGGTTCTCCTTCATGTGTGTTTGGTGCTCAGTGATTGGTTCCACCGCCTGGCGTGGAGCGGCGGTGAGACGGCCGCAGCTCTCACCTGGCACGGTGAAGTCCTGAGTGTAAATGATCTCGTCCTCGCCGTCGTACAGCTCGTCGTCGTCGTCCTCGCCGTAGCCGTGCAGGTCCTCCAGGTAGGGCACCACCGTCATGCTCCGCCAGGGGTCCCGGCTCTCCGCGCTGGCGGGGATGGGCACGGGGGGCTCCGACGGAGGGTGTTTCTTCCGCACCCAGCTGGCGTTTGGAGAGAGAGAGAGAGAAAGAGAGAGAGAGAGAGAGAGAGCAAGACGGTGTGAGCGGGGCTGGACGGGACGGGACGGAGCGCGGGGGGGGGGGGGGGCAGCGTGAAGGCACTCACTTATGCTGCCTGATGTTCTGTATGGAAAACCTCTTCGCCGGGTCGTACTCCAGCATTCCTGGAACCGCAAAGCATCCATCAGACAGGAGGGCCGTGACACACACACACACACACACACACACACAGACACACAGACACCTCCTCCACTCATCAGTGTGTGCACGCCGCTGATAGTACGCTGCCTCTTGCTGAAGGACACCTTCCGCAGCGCCGGGCGCTTATTTTAGACCGTGTAATTATGGAGCGGCCGTCTCTCAGGCGCTGCGTCATCACACACCGACGTCACACACACACACACGCGCGTACACACACGCGCGCACACACACACACACACACAGGCGTGATTCTGAATCACCGCTGTGCTTCAGATCGCCTCGATTTGCCACAGAATCTGTTCTTATTTCATGACTGTGGGAAGTGAAAGGTTCTGATTCCAGCGCCGAGCTCTCTGTGAAAACACAGAAGAACGATTTTTAATCGTTCTTCTGTGTTTCCACAGAGGCCACGGCGCGGCGGCGGCATCCAGCTGTTCAGTATTCTGCTGCCGGCTCCGTCGGTGGGAGCTACGTCGACAGCTGGAGGGATTTCTACGGCGCGGAGGAAAAGCCTTTCATGTGTCTGTAACAGTCGGCGCCGCGGCGCCATCTGCTGGAGGGACGGCAGATCACAGCTGGAGTCCGGCGCTCACCTCGCAGCAGGTCGGACAGCAGGGGGCCGCAGTCCTCCGGGATGGTGTAGTCCCCCTTCCCGATGTTCTCGAACAGCTTGTAGATGTTGTCTCCCTCGAACGGATACAGACTGGTGGTGATGTTGTATCTGAGGCGAGCGGGGCAGAGTCAGAGTCAGGGCGGCGGGCGGGCGGATCTACACCCGCGGGGCGGCGAGGGCGGACCGGCGGTCACTCACAGTGTTACTCCGGCGGACCAGATGTCCACTTTGAACCCTGAAAAGGTGTCCAGGCCGTTGGCGATCTCGGGCGGCTGGAAGGCCGGCGAGCCCTGGCTGGTACAGCATGTGTCGCTCTCTGCGAAGGGGTGAAGGGCCTGAGAGGCGGAGGGAGCAGGGTCTGCGGTCAGCTCACGGCGTTAGGACTCGGCGTGGACCGGTCCGGGCCGGACTCACCTCTGCTACTCCCAGGTCGGAGATTTTAAGTGCGCCGCCCGTGGTGAGCAGCAGATTCCCTGGTTTAATGTCTTTGTGAACGATTCCCTGGCTGTGCAAATATTCAAGGCCATCTAAGAGTTGGCAAAAGTACCTGGGGGGGAGAGCAGAGGGGCTTCAGCACCGTGACGGACACTCGCACCGCCGGAGGCCCCTGCCTAAACTTAGGCCCGCGGCCCGGGCTAAATATAGCAGCCGCAGAGGAGCCCGGACTCACCCGTGAGCTTGAAATACTGGAAACCTTTTCTCTGGGACGCTGTCCAGCATTTCTTGCATCCCACAAACGCAATACTCCATCACCATATACGTGAGTCTGGAGTCAAGAGAAAACCTGCCAAGTCAAACAGAGCTTTGCTTCAACAGCACCGGGCTCGCGCCGCGCCACGGCGCCTCCGAAAGGATATATTTTCTGCTTCTCTTCGTTGTAGAGCACGTCCACCAACTGAATCACATTCTTGTGTTGGAGTCTTCTTAGCAGCTGAATCTCCCTGTGAACAGACAGACAGAGGAAGTGTGAAACCGGATCGGTCCGGGACCCACTGCAGTCCGAGCCAAAGCATCGTATCGGCCGTTAAGGTGTCCCGGCGGAGGAGCGCTGCAGTCAATCCCAGCTCGTCACGCAGACAAACGGCCCGGCAGCCGCGGAGCAGACGTTTCAATCAGCAGGCCAGGTGAAACCTGCGGAGGCTCAGCGCTCATCAGCGAGCCGTAAATCTGAAAAAACACCGACACCGCGGCTCCTTCAGCACGTAATCCATCAGCGAGGAACCAAACCTCGTCCCAAACCACTCCGCTCAGTGGAACACTCAGAACCGAGCCGATCGTCACGTTGATGCAGGAATAAACTAAATCTGAGACGGTAAAACCCACTGAGGACGCCTTCAGAGACGCCGAGTCTGTTTCCTCCTTTATGGGGTTTTATTCTGGAGCCATGAAGCAACGAATCAGCCAATCAGCTGACACCGGGCATCTGGTCATGATAAATAAACTGTCAGACTCATGGTTCAGCACCAAACCTGAATCACTTCATTCAATTCCGTTGTAAACATGCATCCATTAATAAAGTCCTCATAAGGCCAGCCTCCACTGATTGATCTTCATGACCTCCTGCAACAGTCAGTCCAGAAGATCCTCAGAATGTCACCGGCACCGTCAGCTTCAGTTCACCTCCACCTGGCAGCTATCGGCTGGCTTCTTTCAGCAGATTTCCCTCAAAGCGGTGAGGAAGTCCACGTGATTTAACGTCCGAGCTGTGAAGGAGGCGAGGCTGAAATAAATAAAGCGTCACGGCCCCCCCGGCGCCGAGACATCATCTCTCCCTCGTCAGGCTGCAGTTTACGAGCTGAGTCGGTGCTTCGCCTTGAATTAAAGGGATGCTCTGGGCCTCGGACACCAGCGGTTACTGCTGCATGGCTGCTGCTGCGTCTCCTGAACCAGGGCTGCCATCAGAGCAGGAAACAGACAACCACCCCAAACGCCCCCTGCAACAACCACATTAATCCTAAACCAGCACTCCGCTCAGGTCAACAGGCCAAACATCCTGACATGAAGCCTCTGGAGGATGCAGACTGTCCACCAGCTTCATGTCTGTCACGTTTCTTTCAGTTAAATCAACCCCTGCTGTGATTACTGCATAAAACAACAGGACCGAAGAGAGGGAACAGGGTCTGGAGCGGCTGTGAGGAGAGATAAACGTCCGGACGGCTCAGCCTCATTTCAACCCTCCACTGAATATCAGTGTGTTTCCAGCTGATGAGAAAACACTCAGTGTTTGTGCAGTCTCTGTGGACGGTTTGTCACAGCAGCTCGGCGTGAGTCAAACGGTCATCAGCTGCAGCCGTGTGGACGGTAAGTCGCCTGCGTGATCTGAAACGCCATCAGGAGGGAGGAGGGCGGCCGCCGGCGTTTCCACTGCTGTGCTCCGCCATGCAGCGCCGCACAGACAACGCTGCAACGAAGCAATTAAAGATTTACAAACAGACGGACGATTTCAAAAGAAATGGAAGCTTCCAGGTGAGCGGAGCAACGTCACAGTGCAAAGCATGATGGGATTGATCCTCTGACTCCATCACATGATACAAGTGATGCAGATAAAGCCTCAGATGAGCCTGACCCCTCAATGGCTGAGCATAAAGTAACCGGACCACCATGAACACCCTGCAGAAGAGGGGTCAATCCCACAGGAGCACTGCTGCACCAGCTGAGGGTTTGAATCCCTTCCACAGGAGCCCGTCCGGCAGAGCGAGGAGCAGCTGGAGTCTCACCGGACTGATTACCCTCCAGTTCAATTCATCCACCTGACGCTGCAGGACGGATGCTCCCGGTGCTGCGTTCCCTGCGACGCCCTGCAGCTCCTCTGACACCTCCTCAAACCGCCTCCAAAATTAGCACGGGCGCCGAGCCAGGAGCCGCAGCAATATTCAGGAATACTTCTGTCTGAAACTTCTGATGCTCCTCAGGACACAAGGGACGCATCAAAGAGGCGTGAACGCAGAGGAAAGGGAACGTCGCTGCAGCTGCTTTCACATGTCTACCGTCATGACAGATTAACCATCGGGGTGAGGTAGAGGCAAGAGCGCTCATATGAGCGGGTTTTATTTACACACAAACACACAGCAGCCGCACACAGACGATCAGAGATTAAGCTGAAGATGGCATTTCAAGGTGGAAGATTAGGCTTTAACCTCATTTACGTAAAAGACGACCACGTCCCTGTGAAGTGTGTGTTCCGTCCCGGAGCAGTGTGTCTCCGCTGTGAGCAGCTCAAACCTAATAAAGCACTGCTCAATGGCACACACTCCTACAAACCGAGCGGCCATGAACGCCGCTGATGCTGGTAGCAGGTCTGACCTGAGGTACGGCGACCAGCTGCAGCAGATACTGAAGTTCTGTGTCGGTACCAGCCTGTTCTGCTCCACCTATCTAGGCTTCCACGATACTCCCTCTGCTCCGCTGCACCATGAAGCAGCAGGTCGGCTCACGACCGCCTATTTAAAGCCACTTCTGGAAATATCGGCACGTGTTGCATCAGTCAGGATCACCCGGCAGACGATCCACCGCCTGACGAACACACAGGAGCAGAGGTAAAGAGAGGTGTGGAGGAACGGATGATCCAGGCGACCAGCGGCACGCTCTGCTCGTCAGAGGCCACATGGAGCGTTAGCTGAAGCTTCAGTGTGTGGAGCCACTGAACCGGTGCCGTCTGTACCATGGAAGAGTTAATGAGCAGTTTGAGAAGGGAGCAAACAGCCTGTCGTTCATCACCAGGACATCAGAAAGTCTCACGTTCAAAGTGACTGAGGAGCCGAGTTCAGTTCAGTTCAGGACACAGAAGACAGCATCAGAGTAGAGCTGGCGTGACTGGTCAGGTTCATCGTTCCACAGATAAAACAGGAGATCTATCAGACGTTCACCCCGATGACTCACACTGTGAGAGGTTAAAACAACGCCACGGTCTGAAGGTCTTTGAAAAAGAAGCTTTAAAAACCTCCAGTGGACAGAAAGACGTCTCTGACAGAGCGAGGAGAGATAATGGCGCTTCATCTGTACGGTCAGCTCCAATCAGGTGGTGACAGGCTTCACTGACAGTGTGTGTGTGTGTGTGTGTGTGTGTGTGTGTGTGTGTGTGTGTGTGTGTGTGTGTGTGTGTGTGTGAGGACAATGGTTCTGTACCCACCCTGACAGTTTAACACCCCGCTGGAGGTTCGATGAGTAAAGAAGCAACACTCACTTTTTCACATTGGCCTCTCCGTTGGGAATCCTCCGGAGCTTCTTCTTCTTCAGTATCTTGACGGCCCTGCGACAAAGCGTTTCCGAGTCCAGCATTTCTTTCACTTTGCCGTACGAGCCCTCCCCCAGGAGGTCCCCCATCAGGTACTTCCCGATGAGCTTGGCCCTCTTCCTCCGCGGCTGATAGATCACCTCAGTGGAGTCAATGCGGTGAATAAAAGTATCCATCTCCATCAGTTCATTCTCATTTAAATAGTCCAGATGATGCAGCTCCCCGGTACTCATGACTGATCGCTCCACACCCGCAGCTTCCCCCTCCTGTGCAAAAACCGTCTGCAAATAGCAGCGAGCGCTCCCGTGGAGTATTCCAGCTGTAACCTTTGGGCTGGGAGCAGACTACTGTATTTCCGCAGACCGAATACTGAACATGGGAGAGCTGAGGGAGGCGGCGTGGGGATCGATCCTAAACTGTAAACATGAGGCTCTTTTCGCTGAAGGTGATGAGCGAGTGCTTCGCACGGTGGCGGACGTTTTTGTCCTCAGCTCGTCGTCACCTCGATATCAAATAAATAGCAGGCGGCGTCAGACAGAAGTAGTCTCACTTCAGGAAAACGCAGCTCTGCATTTCTGTCAAGAGGTCCATGCTACATTTCCTCAGGGCTGGATCCGAGGTCCACTCCGCTGGAGCTCCACCGAGCCGTCCCAGGTGTCCAGCAGCCCTCAGGTGTTCTCCATGTCAGCAGCCTTTCTATCGCTCTGTGCCTACAAAACAAGGGGATTCCAGCATTAGCAAAACACAACAAACTAACCACCGGATCCAATCCCGACCACGAATACCAGAACTGAACTCAACACTGCCCCCTACTGTACAGCAGAAGCCTGGCAGGAAGGCAGCATTCTGCACCTTTAACTGCTGTTACTCCCCACGTCTCCGCTGACATTTCTGCCATAATTCTTATTCATACACACACTTCCTCTTCCACTTATACTGTGTGCATGTTAAATTCCTTAATGGAGCTGCCTTGCCCATCACAGGACAGACAGCTCAGGAAAGCTACACATTTAGCAGCTAAGGAGGCAAACATTTACTGTTGGACATGCTGGTGGACACGAAAACAGAGATACGTGAGGAAAACAGTAGCTCGTTACAGATAAGGAGAGAAGCCCTGCGGCTCGGAGAAGACAGCGCGGCAGAAACCCAGCAGTTCGCTCCAGATGAAGCGATAAACACCCAGCAGGTCTTTAAAGGGGTATCTGCAGTTTCTGCTGCTAGCTTGTGCGGCTATGAACTGACACTGCCAGGGTGGGACGGACAGCTGTTCCGGAAACATCTGCCGACTTTATTCCACCTTTGTGGAGAATATTCTGCTGTTTGGGGAGTTTGAGACAAACGTCGTCACGCTGTGGAGCTAACGGAGCCGAGCAGCTAGCAGCTAACTTTAGCTTTAGCTTCACTCCATCCGGGACCGGGTCTCTACCGGGGGCCTAGGACCGTCCCCGGCCCGGGCTGCAGTCTGCTCGGCCCCCTGCCGGACCCCCTGACCGGCCCGCGGGCCAGCAGAGCCCGCAGTGCCAGCGGAACCGGGCCGGATGGATCCGGCTCAGGCAGGCTAACCTCCGGTTAGCCGGCTGGTTAGCACGCCGCTAAACTAAGTGCTCGTACCGGCTCTCTCCGCGGTGC
Source organism: Salarias fasciatus (assembly GCF_902148845.1). Lineage (NCBI taxonomy): Eukaryota > Metazoa > Chordata > Actinopteri > Blenniiformes > Blenniidae > Salarias > Salarias fasciatus. The sequence continues at coordinate 2,708,935 of NC_043762.1, forward strand.
TCAGGACCCCGGCCCCCGCCGCAGGGTGTCTCCAGCCCCCGGGAGTCCGTCCCGGATGAAGCAGGTGGTTCTGGAGGGACAGCCGGACCAGCAGTCAGTTCTTTGGACTCTCCTGTTACTCCAGCACTCAGGTTGTCGCCATCTTGTTTACCTCCCCCCGCTGCTGCTCGCGCTGACAGCGCAGACTGACGTTACTGCGTCAAATCAGTGCACGAGGAGGAGGACCGGGACCACCGAGACCCCCGGGACCACCGAGACCCCCGGGGCCTCCACGACCCGCTGGCAGCGCAGACTGACGTTACTGCGCCAGATCAGAGCACAAATAGGAGGACCGATACCCCCGGGACCACTGAGACCACTGAGACCCCCTGGACCACTGAGACCCAGGGTCCACTGAGACCCATGGTCCACTGAGACCCCTGGGACCACTGAGACCCATGGTCCAGTGAGACCCCCCAGACCCAGGGTCCACTGAGACCACTGGGATCCTGAGAACTGGTTTCACAAAGACCACCAGAACCACTGAGACCACCAAGACCAGTGGGTACACTGAAACCCCCGGGACCACTGGCCCACTGAGAACCGGGGCCCATTGAACCACCCCTGGAACCCCCGAGGCCCCGGGGGGGGGTTTCACCATTCTTTAAAATTCTCAAACTATTTTCTAGTTATGTAAAGAAAAACTGAATAAATGAAAAAAGAATTGTGACACGGAAGACGGTTTGGGTCTGGACCAGGACCAGGACCTGGACCTGGACCAGCTGTTCTCTCTGATCTGGTCTAAATGATCTCAAAGTGGGTTCAAAGGTTAAATGATGTAGAGGATCTGAGAACAGAACACCCTGCAGGTCTGGAGTTGAGTCCATTCAGCAGTTTGATAAAAACACAGAGTCTCACTGCTTCACCAAGAATTAAATGGTTCAGATTGTTTGTACAGGATCTAGAAGTTTTAACCATTTTATTCTCATCATTTAGTCTTTGAAGCTATTTTTCCTCTTTTGTTTTTGCAGCTAAAATATTTCCAGAAAGAGACTTTCTCTGATCAGTGTTCCATGTTTGAGCCATGATGGATCAGTACTTGTCCTGGTTCAGCTCGACCAGGAATTGAAACCCGCTGCTCAGCAGCAGTTCTTACATTTTCCATTAATGTAACACAGACGCTAAATAACTTACAATCTGTCGCCTTGCCTGTTGTGCAACAAGATCAACGCTGAAGTGGTGCTTCCCACATGGTCTGGTCCGTCGTCCGGACAGCGAGGATCTGCTCCGGTGTTTCAACAGGAAGTGAAGCTCAGGGAGGCGATCCGCAGCTGGAAGACCAGATCGGTCCTGCTGTGGACCAAGACATGAACCGAGGACTAACGGAAAGAGAGACGTGTGTGTTCCCAGCTAACGGCTGGTTCCTGAAGGCAGCCCCCCCTCCTGACCCCCTGACCTCCTGACCTGGCCACAGACCTCTGGAGCTGAGGCTTCTGGGTTCCATTGGTTGCAGAGACGTTGTTGTGGAAACAGAGGGACTCTGGAGCGTCCAGATACCCGACAGCGGTGGAGCCTCAGCGTCTGCTGGGACCGACGGTGGCTCATCGGTGAACAAACGCTGATGCTTGTTATTTCTATCCTGCATGAAGCTCACCGACCTGTAACCCGTTTACCGCTGGAGCTGGAGGCCCCGCTGACCGCCTGTTTAACCGACCGCCTGTTTCGCTGCCTGTTCCTGGAGCCTGAGCATCCTGAGCCGCGGTGGTTCAGAGGCTGATGTTCGTCTTCAGTCATTCAACACTTTCTCTTGTTTCCTTCATGTCTGCCTCACAGTTTATTGTTATTGTGAAGTTTTAATAAAACCAAATAAGTCGAAGAAAAAACCATCCGCAGTATTTTACAGATATATATTTATATATAACAGAGTTATTTTGAGGGAATGCAGAGATGTGAAGGGGAGCGTGGAGGTGAAGTCCGTCAGTTTTAATACTTTACAGTATTCACACAAACCGTCACGAGCCGGGAGCAAAAGGTCAAGACAGACGTCTTCTCACAGCCGACACTGATGAGGACTCGCTTCAGAGCTCTCTCACAAACACACACACACACGCACACACACACACACACACACACGTCTCTAAAAACCCCGCCGGGCGGAGGACCACAGCGCTTCAGTAATACGGCCTCCGAGGATTGTTCTGCAGAGAAAGACACAAAACCAGACCAGAGGGTCAACACAGGCCTGCACATGAGCACTACGGCAGGAAATGAAGACAGTGAGCGGACCGGCACGATGAAGACAGACAGTTTGAAGGCTGATCAGTGAGGACAGCTGTTCTCTGAGTGGGTGTTTCTGGGAGCTTGTTTTGCGTAAAGCAGCACCTACTAGTGGCCCTACAGGGGAACTACAGCGCCGTCAGTGTGTTCAGTGAAACGCCGTCATTCGGCCGGCGGTCAGAGAGCGAACGGGCCTGAGCGAGGCTGACGTTACCAGCGGGTTGGGCCTGAAGCGGTACGCCAGCATCATCCTCTTCCTGAAGGCGTCGTACTCGTCGTCACTCTTGGCGAGCTCGGCGGGCCGGTCGATTCCCAGACCGGCTCCGTTCACCGGCTGGATCCCTCTGGAGACACACACACACACACACACACACACACGATCAGCTCCGGGTGGAGGGGAAGCTGCTGGGTGTTTGTGGCATTCTGCCGGAGTGCAGCGCTCAGGTTGCTTTGTGGCAGGATTACCAGGGATCACAGCTGTCTGATGCTCGTGGGCACAGGGAGCTGGTTAGTCCAACATCTTGCCAAAATTAGTCTATCTTGTGCATTTCTTTAAAAAACGTACAGTGTTATTCTTTGAGAACCTGACGATGAGCAGCTGTAGAACACTAAAGGCTGCAGAGCTCCCCAGGGAGAGCGCAGCCTCGACAGTCCCTACAGGAAGGTCGTTCTGCGCTGAAAGCAGCCGTTCGCGCTGCCTGGTCAGGAGAGGAGGAGGTACTGACTTGTTGACGGGAGCTTTGATGCCCTGCCCCTCGCTGCCGAGGCCCTCGCCTTCCTTCCAGCCCATCTTCATCAGCATTCGAAAGCCCAGATTCTCCACCGTCAGCTTGAACTCTTTGTACTCCGTGTAGTCGGGGTCTCGACCCTCCTGTAAGAGAAGAAATGTTCCCAGAGCCACTTGTCAACACAAGGAGAAGGCACCGCTAGTCTATACTCATAACTTCAGTCAGTCAAACAGAAAGCCAGGTCTGACCTTCAGAGCCTTGAAGGTCTCCATGAACTTCTCCAGCTCCTCAGGAGGCAGGAAGTCTCCGATGAAGTGTTTCCCTTTGCCCATCTCCGTCAGCGACTCGGCCCACTCTGTGGAGGACAGACGGTCCAGACCAGACTCCGGGACCAGCAGCCGCCGCCGCCGCCGCCGCGCCCGTCCTCACCTCGCGTCTTCTCCATCTCCATCTTCCTCAGCTGGTGCTCCCAGGTGCCGGCGTCGGCGTCCACCTCCTCGTCGCTGTCGTACTCGTGCTGGTGGTCTCTGATGGCCTTCTCCCACATCTTCTGCATGTCGGCCATGGCGCGCTTGTGCTTCATGATCAGCTCGTACATCTCCTGCATCTGTGGGACGGGGACGGGCGGGAGGGGACGGTGGCGGCGGTGAGCGGCTGGGAGACAGGATGAGCTGCCGGCAGGAGGGGGGGGGGTCTCACCTCCTGCTGCTCCTTCAGCTGTCTCTTCTGGTCCTCGGAGAGCTCCGTCACGCCCACCAGACCCAGAGGTTTCCCCTTCTTGTAGCCCAGGCCCCGCAGCTCCTGGGCTGAAACGCAGCACACACACCCTCAGGGACCTGCGTGGGTCTTCAACAGCGGGCCTTCGGCGGCCGGTCGTACCGGTGAGAGCCGGGGTGTCCGGGTCCAGGTCCTGGACCTCCTGGGGGATGACGATGGAGGGCACGGGGAGCTCCACCCGGTCGTCCTCGGAGCCCCACCTGCTTTTCCTCTTCCGCTTGACGGGCGGAGGCTCCGCCTGCTGGACGTGGTTGAGCGACGGCGCCGGGGGGGCGGCTGCTGGCGGAGTGAGGGCTGCTGGGGGAGGAGGGGGGGAGGCGCTCTGGCACCGAGGAGCGCTGTACTCCTCCACTTTCTTCTTGTAGAACAGGTAGGCCGGACTTTGGTGTTCATACAAAAAACTGGAAATGGATGGAGAGGGAGGTGAGCTCCACAGGAGGAGGAGCAGCGCGTCGGGGGGGCGGGGACACCCACCTGAAGGCGGGGTTGTCTCGGTTACGCTCTGCAGCGATGGCTTCCACCTCGGGGCCGCCCTCCGCCACAAACCTGGCCAGCTTTTCGGCCACCTGCTGGGTTTCCGCATCCACTGGGGGGGAGACTTTAAGCAGCCTGTTAGTACCGGGACTCAAGTGACACCCTACTACAGTACAGGACTGAGGTGGCCCTCACACACCACCAGTCTACGAGAAGAGGACAGGGGGGGGACAGCGGCCGTGAATGAGGGGGCTTGATGGAAGTGAGGCTTCCACACACACACACACACACACATGAAGAGCAAATGATGGATGCACCGTACAGAGCTACACAGGCAGTGAGACGTCTGTAATATGGTTTCAACTGAATACAACACTGGTTTTCAATCTGTAGCTTTTCCTCTGTTACACTGGGAACTTATTGACTGAAACAAATCCTCACATTTAAAATACTGATTCGTGTATTTTACACCAACTGTTTGTTCAAATCGTGTCCACACTCTCTGAGAACTGAGCGTCGGCGAATGGCAGACCGATCGCTGCATGCAGCGGCAGAGGAAGTGTGATCCTACCGTGAGCCGACGCCTCCTCCGCTCTGTGCAAAGCCTTTCTCAACTCTGCAACTCTTTTTTTGTAGTAGAGATGCTCCAGGCTGCCCTTTTCATATAAAAACCTGAAAGAAACGGACGACAGGAGAAATCAGACAACGTCTGGAAAACATTTCAAATCAGGAACTCAATCCCAAACTGCCAGCAAACACAGACTCACGAGAAGACGGGATTGTCCTTGTAGTCCTCCCTGGCCTTGTTCTCCAGCTCAGCTCCGCCCTCCGCCACAAAAGAGGCCATCTTGTCAATAATGAGCCTGGTGTCTGTATCCTCTGGGGGAGAGACTTTAAGCATGCTATGAGTATATTTACTCAGAGGGCACACAGGACAACATGCCAGAGACACGGCAGCTTCTCGGTGGGAGCAGGCAGAGGGGGCGGGGAGCCGTCCGGGCCGTGGGGCGCCCCCCCACGCTGAACAGCGGGCCTGCAATTACCTTTCATGTCTAAGAATTTGGAGTAATCGGCCTCTTCGTCCTCGTCTTCATCGTCTGGAGAGCAAAAGACACTGGGCCTCTGGCTGAGGACGGGGCTCTTCTTGGACTGCGAGTAGCTCTTAAACTGACTAAGCATGCTGCTGACGCCCAGGCCGGGCCGCTGGCCCACAAACACACTCCTCTTCTGCGCCGACTGTCCTCCGGGGGACGGAGACGAGGAGGAGGACGTCTTGTTATCGCTGGGGGAAGCTGGGAAAGCAGGAACGGGGGAAAGCGATGAATCAAGATCAAGATACTGATTTCTCTGCAGGAGTAAAACAAGTCAGAGTCCTTGAGGTGACTCGACATCTTTTACTGCTCACACTGAGGAGCTTTAATCTGTGACTGAGAGGAGACGAGCTCAGCTTTCGCTTTGCTAAACGTGACAGTGCAATATGCAACATCTCCTCGCATCGGCAAGAACAGATGCAGAAAACAAATACTTAATAAACATCCACATAACAACCGCGATGTTGAAATTCAGGAATAAACCAAGAATAATTCAGGAATAAACAAAGACCCGGATCATCTCACGGATCCAGAGCTCTGAAGGAGGGATGAAGAAACAGACCTGTAGTATTGCTGCTTTTCTCCTTCTGCATCTTCATGAACTGCTGCAGAAAGCTGCCGTCGTTAGCGAACTTGTTTGACGAGCCTCCCTGGAAACTGGGGGAACTGATGAGATCCAAGTGTCAGATTCTTCCTGATCATTTCCAGTCAGCGTTAAAGCCAAATCCAACGTGTGTGTCAGACACAGGCGAGGAGGCGTCCTACCTGGCGGGCAGAGGCTTGTTCATGGCCTGTGCGTTCAGTTTGGCTTGTTCTGCCATTCTGGCTTCGATCTCCTGCTTCTTCTGAGCGATCAGCTTTTCTTGACGGAGAATGTTCAAGTTGATCTTGTTTTTCTGAGGCTCTTTCGTTTGTCTGGCCCTCCAGCCTCCGCGCCCTGCAACACATTTCAGCACAGGAGACACGACAATCAAGCAAAACAGAGCAAATGAGACTGATCCACAGTCCTGGAGCTGTCCTGAAGGGACAAAACAAGAAGACAAACAGAGGACAGGAAGACATGACGAGTCCCAGATACACACAGCAGGTTGAGGTTCCCCATCTTTACAAACCTTATCGATGAAAACCAAAAGGTTTCAGAGACCAGCAAACAACGGTCAGCAAGAAGGACTGAAATGTTATCAGAGGGAATGTGGATTCAGACACGAAGGGCTCATTCAACCCGTCCAGATGTTCTCTCTGCCTCACTGGACTGAACACTTTTAAACTTACACTACGTTTAAATTTCATCTTTATAATAACATTCAAGGCACATCGACGGACAAATCTCCTGTAGAGGTGTTCATATTCTCTCCTCCTCTCCGGTTTACTTAAAGGTTTTGTGGATTTATTCATCAGAAAGAAACTGAAGCTGATTCCAGGTTCCTTTAAACTTATTTACCTGTTTCAGAGACACAATATGAAAAATACAGCATTTCATAAAACGTCACTATACAAAAATATGGTTAATTAATTAACTTTTTAATCTTCAGCCGAAGTTTAAAGGCAGTAGGTGACCTCTAACCCTTCTTTTGTTGAAGTTTATTTGGAATAACGGAGCCTGCTAGCTGAGGCTAGCGCTCCGAGCGGGTCACTGCTACACGAACAGCTCGTCCCGCTGACTGCTGAACGCTTCCGGTCATTTCCGGCCTCAGCGGCACACTCGGATTTACCTGGATCTCCAGAATCCATGCTGGCAGCGAAACGGGAGCGATATTTACAGAGAACGGACAATGGCGAGGATCGGCTAGCTCCACAATAGCGAAATAAGCTAACGAGGCTAATGCTACGGAACCGGAAATACAGCAGCCTGCCGCAGATTTTCACAATAAGAGCTTCTCCTTGTTCGCATGTGAAACATCTCACGCAGTTTTCTGCGATTCTGTTTCAAGAAGTAGTTGAACACAATTCAACACGTCTGAGAGTCATTTCCCAAATGTAACGATATAATATGAATATACACTACTCACAAAAAGTTGTTGATATCAGTTTGTGGGGTGGAATTTTAGGATGAACCTTTCCAGGTAAACTTAATGTGACCTTTTCTAAACTTGTAAATGACCAACTGTTCATTGTTTCAGGACATTTTACACAACTTCCTTTTCTCAAACAAAGAAAAGCTGTTTGATCCATTCATCCATCCTCTGAGACCCAGACTACCTGAAGAGCATCATCGATCCAGTGCATGAACACAGGCCTCATTTCTTCTTCACAGAGCATGGAGGAGGCATCATCAGTGCAGGGCTGCAGCAGACTGGAGGAGCTCAGATGGAGAGAGCTGCACTTTCTCCAGACCAGAGTCCATAGAAAACCTCTGGCTCAGCTGGTGACTCTGAAGCCAGAACCTCAGTGAGCTGAGAGCCGTCCTCCAGGTCTCAGCAGACAGTCAGTCCACTGGTGAACAGCAGGAGACGCCGTCCAGCTGGAACTGATGCTCAAGGTCACATGACCAGTTACTGAGACACGAACATGTTCTCTGCTGTTTCTTTCAATAGACTGAGATGGATAATTCACCACCGATGCTGTCCTACTTTCCTGATATAACGTCACTGGAGCGCCATCTTTAAACATTTTCCATTTATTTCAACCCAAAGACACAGATCCCGAAGTTTTTCAGTTCATTCATTCATTTTCTGCTGCTGCTCCCTTTCGGGGTTGCGGGTGGCTGGAGCCGATCCCAGCTGCTGTGGGTAAAGGCGGGGTACACCCTGGACAGGTCACCAGTCTGTCGCAGGGCTGACATATATAGAGACAGACAACCATTCACTCACGCATTCATACCTAGGGGCAATTTAGGGTGACCAATTAACCTACCATGCATGTTTTTGGACCGTGGGAGGAAGCCGGAGTACCCGGAGGGAACCCACGCACACACGGGGAGAACATGCAAACTCCACACAGAAAGGCCCCGAGCACCGGCCGGTATTTGAACCCAGGACCTTCTTGCTGTGAGGCAAGAGCGCTAACCACCACGCCACCGTTTTTCAGTTCAGTTCAGCTTTATTTATTGAGCACCAAATAGAACAGAGTCATTTCTAGTCTCTTTAACAGACTAAAACTCCCAAGTTTGTTTTTTGTCAATCCCTCCCAAAACCCAAACTCATTGTCTGCTGAACAATAGAAAACCAGAGAGACCATTTTCACTTCGTGTCACGTTAGATCAGGACTTTATGTCTGACTTTTTGAACAGAAATCCTCCCTGCAGACTGTTGGACTCTGGATGTCAATGAAATGAAGTCGTCTCGTGTCGACCTTCATTCTCCTGTTTGCAGAACTCCTGTCACTAAATTTAACCGATTAACTCTTTACAAAACTCATTCGATCTTCATATTCTTCAGTAATTGACAAGCAGCCGGAGTCTGTGACTTCTTCACATTTGGATAATTAGGGATGACAAATGGAGTTTATATTCCCCAGGCTGTGAAAGCTGTGTGATGGATGAGCGCTGCGGTTGGAAACAAACCTCCGTTTGATCCAACATGTGGAGAAGACTCTGGATGAAGCGATTTGTTTCCAGGACTGGAGGAAGGTCTTGTGTTGATTCATGGATCAGCTGACAGTGGGTCGCCTTGGCTCCGTGTTTCCAGGCCATTCTACTTTTCTCAGGTTTATTTCCTCGTTGTGCTTGTTTGGTTGGTGACTTGCAGCGAAGTGCTGAGCAGCATCACACCTCTGCATCGCCTGCCTCTGGAGCGGCTGCATATTTTAGTCTAATGAGTCAGAAGCAGCGGAGAGATGACGCTCGTGGCTTCCCAGCACTGACGGAAAGGGAGAAAACATTTCTCAAAATAGATTTTAAAGATGTCAAAAAGACCTGTGGAGATTAGCAGGAGTGGAAGATCGCACTGATCAGCCAGAACATTATGACCGCTGTGTGTATCCTGTTGGTTTGATCCTCAGAGTGTTGGTTTGGTGTGTTTACTGTCTGTGATGAGTCCTGATCGCTGCCCACTGGAAACCTTCTCCAGAAGTCGCGACCCTCATTCTCAGACTGCTCATTTTTCCTGCTTCGAACACAAACACTCTCCAAGAAGGAGCTGACCAGTGATTCTCACCTCATTTCTCTGTGGTCCTAATGTTATGGTTGATGGACGACATTTGCTGTCTTTTCAGCTGCTCTGCGCTTTTAAATAAAATGTTTTCAAGATGTCATTGAACCTGAACTCAAGGTCAAAACGTCACCCGATTCACTTCCAGCAGATATGGGTGGAGAGTTACTGTCAGTGAAAGTTCATAAAGCAGAATTAACTAAACAAATTAAATGATTTTATTAATATTTCTGTCTTGTCTTCTAAATGAAAAAGATTGAAATGGATCCCTAAAGCTTGTCATTGCAGTGGAAATCTCCATTCTGATCACTGGGCGATGTTTAGGAAACAGTCTGCAGCCAAACAGCTAAATATGCTTCATTTTAATGTGATCAAAACACTTTGAGAAGTAGAGAGAGAGATAGAGAGAGAATATTGATTAAAGGACAGTGCTTGGAGACAGGCTGAGACGGAGGCAGATGAAAGAATTGGACGTCCAACTGGTTCTGACTGGATTCAGACTATTTGCCGTCACCGTTCAGCTCTGAGATTTACTGAACCTCCTGAACTCTCTGCCGTACCTCTGCTTCAGTCACTTCTCTGCTTCCTCTCTGACTGTACCTCAGGACCTCTGTCTGCAGCAGATGTATATGATGAGAATGCTTCGGCAGTGTGTGGACGGAGATGGACGCAGCTGCCTGCGCCCAAGCCGCTGCACAGCCGTCGCCGCAAATACATAAACAGCCCCTCTTGTACTTGTTGACCTCTGTCACCGAATGCATGCAGGAGCCGACTGCGTCTGAATGATCAGCCGCCGAGCAGGACAGGAATAGCCAATTGATTACTGCTCCTCGCTGTTTCTGATTCTCGTAACGAGGAGACAAAAGGAGCGGCGGCGGGGATGTCAGACAAACAGGAGACTGCTGTTCTGTCAGGGATTCATTCCTGCAAAGACGGACCTTGTGGGATGTTTTATCTGTTTCTTCAGGGTCACACACCCACACACACACACACACACACACACACACACACACACACACACATCTACAGATGTACCTGCACTGCAGAGGCAGCAGCTTCTGATGTGACATTGTCAAGGTGTGAAGTTGTCAGTTGGAACAAAAGCCTGAACGTTTTTTGCCCTGTGGTCCCCGCGAGGGGCCACTAGGTGGCGCTAAACACCAGCCGAGGGCGACGTGACACAAGGCGGTTTGTCATTGTTGAACACCTGATGAAGCACGTGACTCCGGGTGAATCTCCCTGAGCAGGAGCGGCTGGTGGGTTGACTCCATGCCTTAGGTCTCCTGGTTTGTCCCGGACTGGACAGTCTGGACCGGTTCTGAGGTCCTGGCTCGAAGCACGTGCTGAATGAAAAGCAGCAGATGGGAGGAAGGAGGTGGTCCAGAGCGTCTCTGTCACTGACTGGAGGTACAGTTAAGTGCAGTATAGTTTGCAAATAAGTCACGTCCCCCTCCTCCTCCTCCTCCTCCTCCTCCTCCTCCCCTCCACCGCCCCCCCCCCCCCCTTTCTTTTTTCTGATTGGCCTTCTCCAAAGATAATTGGAGGCAAAATTTGATCTGCTCAATGTCACGGAGAGGAGCGATGCTGCCACCATGAAGAAGAGGGCTGTGGGCGGCGGACGCAGCAGCATCAGCACCACCGCAGCCCCGGCTGGCGCCTCCAGATGCTCCCGGAGCAGCAGCGGCGGGCTGCAGCCGAACTGCCCGGACCCCGGTCCCCCCGGTCCCCCCGGTCTCCCCGGTACCCCAGGTACCCCCGGCTCTCCCGGAGCGCGCGCCGGTAACCGTCCCGAGGTGATGGACGACACGGAGGACGGAGAAGAGGAGTCCAAGTTCCAGCATCCGCGGCTGCGGCGCGCCGGGGGGAGCGGAGGAGGAGGAGGAGGAGGAGGAGGAGGAGGAGGAGGAGGAGGTAGTATCAGGATGAAGAACTTTACGCCAGGAGGGGGAGCCTCGTCCTCGGCTTCCAGGAGGAACTCCAGCAAGGATCCGTGCGTTCCGCAGGCAGAGGAGCCTCCCGCCGCGCCTCGGCCCGCTGCTGCCTCCGGAGCCTCTCTCACTTCCAGCCCGGGCGATGCTGCCCGGCGCGGCCACAGCAGCACGGCATCCGGGGCGGAGGCGGCGCAGCTTCTAACCGCGACAGCGGCCGATGCTTGCAACGGCGCCGCTCCAGCTTCCAGCATGAAATGCAACAAAAACGGAGAATGCAGGCGGGACTCCGGCACCGGGAGCCTGCGCTCCACCGTCTCCAAGCAGGAGAAGCAGGCAGGCGGGTCCGGCAGAGCCGAGGACGGAGGCGGCGCCCGGCGCGGCGCCTGTAACTCCACCACCGCCAGCATGGACGGCTCCATCACGCCCGGCGGGTCCCTGGCCGGGGCGCACGGCGCGGACAACCCCGGATCCACCCCGGTGTCCGGCGGCGTCCCCGAGAAGAAGGACTCCAAGGTGTCCTTCTCCAACGCGCCGAGCCGGAAAGCCTCCTCGTCGCTGCACGGCCCGTCTCAGAGCCAGCAGCCCCGGAACTCTGTCACCTTCCAGAAGACCGAGGATGGACCGGCCATCGTGCCCGCAGAGGACGCGGAGCCCCGGGGCAGCCAGGCCAGCTTCATGCAGCGGCAGTTCAGCAGCATGCTGCAGCCGGGAGTTAACAAATTCTCCTTACGCATGTTCGGTAGTCAGAAGGCGGTGGAGAGGGAGCAGGAGAGGGTCAAATCAGCCGGGAACTGGATTATTCACCCCTATAGCGATTTCAGGTAAGAGAGGAGGGGCAGGAGGGGCCGCCAGGTCCTCTTTGTCATCTTCAACTTTACTGTGAACAGGCTGAGACTCCCTGGGAACACGCACACACGCACACATACACACCTACACTCAGGGCTTTATTGTACCCTACATGTGTGATTTGGATCCGTGCGCCGCACAGAGCTCCATCAGCCCCCAAACAACCTGTTGTCAGGCAAATCGACTCCAGCCAGTGTCCTTTCAAGGTTGTAAACAGATCCAGTTCCGGTGTGCACAGCAGCAGGTCTGGATGCTCAACAAGCAGGCCTGCTAACGCACGCGGAGGCCGGCGCACATCTCCCCGCTTCTGCGTGAAAAAACGTTTATTTTTGGAGGACGAGGCTCTTTAATCGGTGCAGCACGCGCTCTGCGACAGCAGCCGCGCTGCCGGGATGTAGGCTATGTGTGTGTGTGCGCGCGCGACGGAGAGGGTGTGCGTGTGTGTGCATGCACTCAGTAATGGAATGTCACCTTGAGCCAAGTGTGTGAAAACCTCAAGCATGCTCACTGGAGACAGAGCCTCAGCCGCCGCACGGCCCCCGGTCTCCCGGTGCCGCCGCACGGCCCCCGGTCTCCCGGTGCCGCCGCACGGCCCCCGGTCTCCCGGATCCTGCGCCCCGGTGGCGGCTGCTGTCTCCGGATCACCGCCCAGCCAGACATCCACACAGACATGGAGGAAAGCCACACCGTGGGCTGCTCCGTCAGCCTTTCCTCAGACATGCTGGGTGTATGTGGGTCAGGAAGCAGCAGGTTTCAGCACCACGGGGGGGGGACAGCTCCTCCTCAGGTCTGGACCGCTGCTCTCACATAACGCCGAGTCAGTGGACCGGTGGAGGCTGGAGACACGTCTCTGCCAATTTGAAGACAGGCTCAGTGGAGAGACCCCCCCCCCCCCCCCCCCTCCTCCCCCCACCGCCCATGTGATGGATGCATTGCAAAGGCGCTGCAAACATGGGATTTGGGGTGTTTTTCATTTTAGTGGTGAAGCTTGTTGCATAAGTATGAGTGTAATGACTCAGCTCTGCACCTGCAGAGCTCCATGTCAGGACTCTGTCTCCTGTCCTTCTAACCTGAGATCAGCTGGACCAGCTCACACACATTCACACACACACACAGGCAGGCCTCGCACAGGCTCACAGCATTTGGGGGCTTTTATGTGGAGCAGCTTATAATTACATTTTAAGTCCCAGCAGAAAGTTTATTTGAATTTTTTTCAAAAACAAACATTTATGAGCAAACGATGAGAAAAATAAATGTTACCATATCTATAAATTCAATGTGTAAAGAACTTTGACAGTAAAAATAGAATACAGCAGCAATCATGTAAATATGGTGTGATGGAATCAAAAATAAAGCAGATAAAACCTGGTGTGAGGTGAAGCTGAAGCAGGACCAGAGTCCAGTAGAACTGTGAAACCAGAACATTAAAAACTTGAATCAGCTGACTGAGATGAAGAGGTGGAGAAATGAATGAGTGACGAACTGGAAGTCTAAAAAAAATCCAACCAATCAGGGAGAGTAGAGCTTTTCAGAAGAAATCAGATGAGAGTAAATGTTTGGAAACAAAACAGGAGTCATTGTTCATTCCTTCAGCCAGCACACACACACACACACACACACACACACACACACACACACACACACACACACACACACACACACACAAAACCAGTCATTTTCTGTTTACTCCAGTTCTTCAATTAGATTCATCATGTTGTGCTTCACAAATGAGATGCACAGATAAACACTGCTCATAAGCTGTGATTAGAGTACCTGCCAGTCTGGAAAACGTGAATTCAGCAGAGTCTTCCTCTCATTATTCTCTGCATGTCGGCGTGGCTCCGGCTCTGTTTACACTTTTCCATCTTCAGTCTCTGGTGCATTTTGACTTTCCACAGCAACTCCCTTCATCTGACTCTATTTCTGTTATTCCCTTCACACACACACACACACACACACACACACACACACACACACACACACCACTGCAGGTTCTACTGGGATTTTACAATGCTGCTGTTCATGGTGGGCAACCTGATCATCATCCCTGTGGGCATCACCTTCTTCAAGGACGAGACCACGACGCCCTGGATCATCTTCAACGTTGTCTCCGACACCTTCTTCCTCATGGACCTGGTGCTCAACTTTCGCACTGGAATCATCATCGAGGACAACTCAGACATTATTTTGGACCCTAAGACCATTAAGAAGAAGTACCTAAAGACTTGGTTTATTGTAGACTTCATCTCCTCCATCCCGGTGGATTACATCTTCCTCATCGTGGAGAAGGGAATCGACTCGGAGGTGTACAAGACGGCCCGCGCCCTGAGGATCGTCCGCTTCACCAAGATCCTGAGTCTGCTGCGGCTGCTGAGGCTCTCCAGGCTGATACGCTACATCCACCAGTGGGAGGAGGTAAGAACTCACACTCCATGAGCGTCTCTGCGTCAGGTGAGTTCAGTCAGTTCATCTGCAACAGGCACGTTTTCCATCTCAGCTGACTGAAACGTAAAGCAGGAAACACACTGGTGAAGGATCCATGCATGTGCTTTGCACAGGTTTCATTCTGGATGTGTGAAACGTGGAAAACGGTCACTATCATCACGACTTGAGGAGTCTGAAAGTGTCTTCATTTCATTAGTTTGCTTTAACCTTCTTAAAAACAGTCCAATTCATTTCCACTAGCATTGTAGCTTTTTGTTGTCTGATCTTGTAAAAGGCTGCAGATGTCCCAGAACGGAGCCTTGAGGGACGCCAGGCTACTCACACGCAGCTCTCCAGTCTGGGATTATTAATTGGAATGAGAAGCCTCACCTCTCCTCTCCATGCGGGCCGTGATGAAAGGTGGCCGCTCTGCCTCCAATATGTTGCTCCTGGCTGCCGACCAAAGCGGCGGTCTGCCTGTCGGAGTGTCGGCTCGGCGCTCGTGTTCTCACCCGCCACCTGCTGAGCCCTGGATAATGTCAACAGGCTGTTTGAGCATTAACAAACTCTGCATTCTAATGACTGTGATTGTCTCACACGCCCGTCCTCCCGCTCTGACCGGGCCGTCCCCCGGGCGCCGCCCGGTTATCACCTGGTTAGCACCAGACTAATAGGACAGGACAGAGAGAAGGCGGTGGTGATCGGGGGATAGATTCTGTCCTCCACTCCGTGTGAATGACGTAGGATCGGCTCAGGTATCGGTTGCATTTCCCGATACCTGCTCCGTCTATTTTGATGATGCTGGGCTGATATTGGATCGGCAGTCCAGTCTGCGTCGGAGCGCCGCTCCTCGGACTCCCCCCTCGGGGAGGCGGGCGGTGCAGCCGGGACAGGAGTCCGCTCCTCTTTCGGCTGATGCCGGTACTGGCGGCCCGGTGTTGGCATTTGGCAGCAGTGGGCTGCACAGTGGGGCTCGGCTGCTCACTTGACCTTTGGATAATTGGATTTCTGAAGATATGATGTGATATGCACACATACACACACACAGTGGTGCATGATGGGAAGTGAGACTTGGCATGCATGGAGAATGAGAGCGGAGATGTGATGCAGACTGCAGTGCTGCCACGTGCAGACCGAGCTCACTTCCTCGTGCTGCCTGTCACTCTTTGTTTCACTAAGAACTCATTGAATCAGTTGAATTCATTTCTTTAAATATCTGCTTTCAAACAGCTGACGTCTTTCTCAGACACGCTGCAGTGCAAACACAACGGGCACCATTTCACCTGATTTACTCTGACTTGAGGAAGGTCACAGTCAGAGCCGCTGCAGAGTCCTCAGGAAACCACAAATACCCAAACCGGTCCCGCTGACTCCTGAGTGACCTCTGGACTGTCCAGGGAGTGTGTCTCTGCTTCAGAAGGGACAAGCCGCTCAGTCTTCTGGGGCTGATTCTGTCCTGCATGGCTGCTGTGAGCCAGAAGCCCCCAGCTCTGTGAACGTTCAATAGGAACGTTTGTCATTGAACATTTTGTGAGCCTGTTCTGGTCTGATGCAGAAAAGAGTCCCAGAAGATGTTTTCCAGCTGATGTTCATTGTTCACCTCATCCCAAACCCTCTGGACCGGGTTTAGATCAGGTGACTGCAGAGGCCAGGTCTCCTTTACTCCTTCTCTCAGCCTGGAGGACTGTTTGGACCAACATGTCTCCTCCAGGCTTCACAGCAGAACCATGTAGAAACCATCCGGTCGACTCGTCTTTACCCGGCGGAGCCGGGCGGGTTCAGCCTCCTCTGAGCAGCTGGTGTCCAGACGTGTCTGTCTTCATTTATCTGGACTGTAAGCAGAGGGATTTCTGAGGCTGGTGACTGGGATGAACTGATCCTCTGCAGCAGAGGAGGCTCTTGGGCTTCCTGTCCGGGGCGGTGCTGGTCCTCATGTTTCCTCGTAGCACTGGATGGTTTTTCTGACTGCACTCAAGGACACATTCAAAGTTTTTGCAGTTTTCTGGACTGACTGACCTTCAATGACGGACTGTTGTCTCTATTTGTCCTGCAGATTGGTTCTCACCATAATAACATCACTGAATAACATCACCCCTCTCAGTCATGAACATCATACGAGGAGAAAACAGCTTATAAGAGGGAAAAAGCGAAAGCTGAAGTGCACCAGCTTCACTGTTACATGTAAGGGTCCTGAAATCTGGAATGAGCTCAATAAATCCATTCTAGAATCCACAAGTCTGCATCTATTTAAAAAGAAACTAAAAGCAGAATTACTTCAGAAATATGTGTGATGCAAACTCCAGGTGGCTGATGAACTTCATTATACTGTCTAAAGCCCGATAATAATATTGTGTTTATTGAGATGCTGTCTTAATATTGTAAATATAATAATATTGTAAATTTAAATTTAAGGAATACTGAAAAGAATATACATTAATTGTAATATACATTAATTGTAATTATAAATTGTCTGATGTGTGAGTTTGTTTGCAAGGTTTTTAAGTATTTTCTTTTGTTTTTCTCTTTCCTTTTCTTCTCTTTTTTCCTTTTTTTCTAATGGATGTGGGATTCAATTTGTGCGATTCTTAAATGTGAAGGGGTAGATTTAATAAGTTCTTCGAACTTCTCCCTGCTCCTTTTTGAGCACAGTTCAAATAACACTGTACTACTACAACTATAAATGGACAATTGATGCTATTATTGTTGCTCAAATAAAGAAATTGATTGATTGATAATGAGGCTACCTTAAGGAATCCTAAAACATCTTTTCAGTTATTTCATATTTTTTTGTTGACTGCATTATTCTACATGTGTTCATTCATAGTTCTGATGTTTTCAGTGAGAGTCTAGAAAGGAAACAGTCAAGGACAGAAAGAAAAAACATTAAATGAGAAGACGTGTCCAAACTTTGGGCCGGTGTTGTAAATGTTGCTTCCTGGCTGTTCTGACGCCACGAGTTGGTCCTTCATACCACGAGACTAACGCTTCCTTCTCTCTACCGAGCAACAGGCCTCACAACTCTTTTATTAGTGTACAACACTGAGAACATGATCAAGAAATCTGTCTCTAAAACATCACACTCTTGTTCTATGGAAGTAAAGATCTCAAGTGATTCTCCGTCTGGTGTTTCGATCCTTCAGCTTTAGGAAAGGTTCATTATAAGTCTCTGGAGCTCAAAACCTTCTTTACTGCTGCTACAACACATCTGTCTGAATAAAAGAGTGTGGATAAAGAACGCAGTTAACATGTGAACCAACCTAACCTAGTGGAGATTTCAGCGACGCAGCAGTGAAGCTTTTTGGTGGCAAAGCAGCGTTTACATCAAAGTGTCAGTGTGAGGCTGATGTGCAGAAATGTAGGGTGTCGAGAAGCTACAGGGACTTTAGCTAGGCAGGAAACACTGACAGGAGGGATTTCACATCATTTGACAGTCAGAGTCGGGAGTGCGGATCCTCGGTTATTTAAACCTCATTGTGCTTTAAAAAAATCTACTTTAGTTAAAAATGTGCTTTGAGTAAAAGTTCCAGCTTGAAGGAGGTCGCTCCTCATTGAATCAAGAAGGGCCATAAATCCAGTTCTTCATGAACTTTGAGTCATAATGAGAAGCTTCCAGGAGGTAGAAGGTGCAAACTTTGTTCTGATCGTCCCAGGAAACATTTTCAAAGTTGGTACGTCACATGAACTCTGAGTTCTGTGATCCTGAAAGACAATCAAACAGAAGGAAAGGAAGAAAAACCCACGACACACACACACACACACACACACACACACACACACACACACACACACACACACGCAGGTCTCAGAAGGTATCAATAGTCTGGACTGAGGACTGAGATTGACGTCCGGCTCTCGGCTGTGCAGCTCTTCCTCTCTTGGAGCAGGAGCTGGTTTTCTCAGCAGAGCCGATCTGCGAGCAGCAGAGCAGCAGCTGAACACACCGTCCTGCACACAAGGAAGTGGGAACTCCCTGAGTGCACGTCTGCATAGTAACCAAACCGGAATTACACAGGCGTGCGCGTCGGCGTGGTTTCCGCTTTTGTTTTTGTTTTCTGCTTATTTCATTTGTTGCTCAGTAACTGGAGGGATTTCCACAGAGTGAAGTCTAATAGAGGGGCTAGAGAGCACTTCCTATTTGAAAAACAACTAATTATTCATAAAAACTATACAATGTCAATAAAGTGACTAAATGTAATTCGCTACTTTCCACCTTTGACAGCCCCCTGTGACCTCTGTGACCTCTGTGACCCCTGTGGTCCTCTGTGACCTCTGTGACCCCTACAGTCCTCTTTGGCCCCTCGTCAGTAATGCCGCTGGCTCCTTGTCTGTTTTCCACTTCTTTTGTGAAGCTGTGTTTGGTTCTGAACTCATCACCCAGAGTGTGGAATAAAATCTCCAGTTTTCGGTTAGGTCTTGTTTCCACTGCGCATCACAGTGTGGGGTGGTATGATACGGCACGAATCCTCTCCAGAACAGGAGAGCAGCAGTCCGGACGGTGCAGTTCAGGAGGAGAACGTTCTCCATTCTGGATCAGAGAACCGTACCGTACGGCGTCACCCTGCACCGCCACCGCGCAGTGGAAACAAGGCTTCGTAATGACTGATGAAAGGCGACAGTGCGAACCTCAGGCAGGCTGAAGCTGTGTTCAGAAGGACCACGCATGTGATTCACGTCCAGCCTCGTTCCTCGCCAGTCCCGCCACACCGCATCGCTCCTCAGCTCCACTGACCTCATTCCTCATAGTAGATCTTTATCTGCGTAACGAGGAGACGGTTCCACACATGTCGGCGGCGTGCGGACGGCGGCGGGAATCAAACCGCGGCCCGGTGTGTGACTTCCTGAAGCCGCTCAGGTGATTGATTGATGACGGGCCTGAGTGAGTGAGGGTGACGACGTGTGAGACCGGGCAGATGATCACTCCTTCAGACTGCTGACGGGTGTGTGTGCTGGCAGGTCTGTCTGTTTTCGGAGTGTATCGCGTGAGCGGACAGGCCGTCGGAGCCGCTCCTGCTGCGTTCCCCCCACTTCCAGGCAAACTCCTCACGACGTGACGGGCGGTGTGTGTGTGTGTGTGTGTGTGTGTGTGTGTGTGTGTGTGTGTGTGAGCGTTCTCGTATTTCTATCCTTGTTGGGGCCAAATGTCCCCACAAGGATAGCAAAACGTGGAACGACGTGCCTTGTGGGGACCTTTTTCTGGTCCTAAGTAGGAGAAACAGTGTTTTCTTGACCATGTTGTTGTTACTGAAAAAAGTAAAAGTGCAAAAACATTTCTTTAGGGTTAGGCTTTGTTGTGGTGTGGGTTAGGGTTAGGGTAAGGGTCAGGGTTAGGGGCTAGACATGAATGGGAGTCAATGGACGGTCCCCACAAGGATAGAAATACGAGACTGTGCGTGTGTGTGTGTGTGTGTGTGTGTGAGCGTGTGTGTGTGTGTGTGTGTGTGTGTGTGTGTGTGTGTGAGTTTGCTGCAGGAATCATGTGCCGAACTTCTAGTTCTTTATTAGTGTTTAGTGTCTTCATCCTGTGAGAATGAATGAATGAATGAATGAATCAATCAATCCCACTTTATTTTGTTAAGTGTGTTTCTTCCTGTTTCCTCAGCATGAGTCACCAAACAGAGGGAGTGTACCGGCCTCCTGAACACTTCACATGACCTTTTCACTACACCCAGTCACACTTCCTGTGAAGATCCTCAGTTAATACGGACGCCAAAAGAAATCCTCCTTTTTTAAAAAAGCATTTTAGAAAGTCTTGAGAGTCACATTTGAAGAGTTGATCATGTGATTGCAGCGTCCATACACTGTGTGAGCTGAAAGCTGTGGTGTCGCCCCGCTCCAGATCTTCCACATGACCTACGACCTGGCCAGCGCCGTGATGCGGATCTTCAACCTGATCGGGATGATGCTGCTGCTGTGCCACTGGGACGGCTGCCTGCAGTTCCTGGTCCCCATGCTGCAGGACTTCCCGTCGGACTGCTGGGTGTCCCTCAACAAGATGGAGGTAGGAACGTCCGCCCATCTCCCCGGGACGCCGCCTGCGGCCGGTTTATTGGTGCAGGAACTCCGGACGCTGCAGTCCGGTTCGAGGTTCTGCTGCCGGTTTGGACGTGGCTCGATGCAGACTCGTTGAAAGACAGAGAAACCATCAAACATCAGAAAGAAGCTCTTCATATTCTGAATGAGAAACACAGAGAACTCCATCAGGTGGTGTCAGTGATTTCACCGTCTGTCTTCCCAACAGGGAACTGGGACCATTTGAAAGCTCCCAGTTCCCAGTATGCTCTGATCCCATGACCGTAACACACAAACAAACACATTTTTGAATGAGTAGACTTTAATTCTTACCAAACTGATGCCACGACAAATGAGCATCCGCCTCTTTTTGGAGTCGTCCCACACTTCCCAGTTTGCATGTGGGAGGTTCCCAGTGGACGCTGTGAGACAGACACTCTGTGCACTCTTGGGAAGTTTTTGTTTTTTTCAGAAGAAAAAAAAATAATTTTCATTTTCTTTGAATTATGACCCTCGAGCTCACAGCTTCAGTGAAGCAGTCATATCTTTTAAGATCAGACGTATGAACAGAGACCGCTCTGCTGCCGCCATGCTGCTTTCTCTTTAGGTCAAATGAACTTTGGAAACTGGGAAATGGGATTTTGCCAGTTGGTAGCCGTCCAGTTCCCAGTCAGAGTTATGGGATCAGAGGAGAGTTGATTTCTTTTTGACAAATTCTTGGTGAACTTTTTAGGATTCAACAGTGAAAAACGATGATAGGAGCTGAATTTGTCTTTTTGAAGGGTTTTCTGATCATGGTTAGCTCTCTAACCTCACAGTGACTCTTTCTACAACAGTTGATAGTAGTGTAGTTTGTATCTGAGTTAATCAGTGACTCGTCTCTCAGTGTGAATGTGAAGGTGATCCTGCCCCCCGACCTGGACCGTTCACCTGAACTTCCTGGTGCAGCGCCGTTAGCCATGTGTTAGCCACGCTTTAGCCACGTTAGCACAGACAGAACACAGAGGTGTGTTCTGACCAGCTTCGTGACCAGCGGTGTTTAGATGCTCTGAACCAGGGCATGCGGTCTGATTCCAGCAGGTAGAGCGGCAGCAGAGGAAGCAGAAGGCGGCGTGAGCGCGGCTCCTCCTCCTCCGCTGGCCGGCTGATGACAGGCGAGATGAAAGAGGCGGCGGAGCGATGGGGAACACGGCCGTGCAGCTGGGCTCTTTGTTGCCGTGTTTCTCTCACAGAGATAAAAGCTGCTTGTTTATAGGTCTGTCTGTCAGCCCGGCCTTTCACGGCGCCGGTCCAAACGGGGCTTCAGACCGATCGGGTCCCGCTCCCGAACGCCGTCCGGCTCGGCTGCAGGGGCCTGTAAATCTCTGCTCCTGGGCGGGAGCAGTGACGCCGGGTTTTATTGCTGGATGGAAGTAATTGGAGTTCAGACTAGTTAACGAGTGAACATCCTCTACATCAGCGGCCGAAGGAGCTGGGTGTGTATAAATACACTCAGGAGGAAGCCACGACGTCTGGCTGAGAGGAATTGTGGTTTCCTGTAATGTTGAATCAATACTGAGTAATGGCGGTGTGATCACACAGGCACAGTGATAAATATTAACCCAGTTAGAATGAAGGAGAAGTTCAGGGACTTTATTCAGCGAACGCTCCACCTTCCAAACCATCTTTTAAATGAGTAAAAACCGAGTGTCAGTGCTTGGGACTGGAGCTGGATGTCCAGGAGGGTGACAGGCCGTCCACTCCTCCACTGCTTGATCAGAGACAGGCCGTCAGTCTGAGACTGAAGGGCCGCCGTGGCACGCCACGGCCACCTGCGACCCCCACCCCCACCCCTCCACCCGCCGAGTGCCTGACAACGTGTAACATTGGCCATGGTGCAGTGGATGGTCGCTGCGGGGGTCGTGGTGGAGCGGCGCGGCGCCCACAGCGGGACGGTGTAGGCATCAGGAACTCTCAGTCACTCTGAATGACATCCGCCAGACCGTCAAACCTAAATCACTCGTAGATCCTGATAAACCTGCATATTTCACTAAAACTTTGGTAAACACAGAACTTTTTCCTCATCTAAAAGTTTCTGCGTGTTTTTTTCTTATGATGAAGTTCACACATTTTCACCTGACTGATGCTGGTGCTCAACTACAGCTGGCTCAGTGGAGCAGTGGGACATCTAGTGGACATATTCAGAACTGCAGGTTTTCTCTTCCGGTCTCGGTGTTTGACTGCAATGGTTTATATTCTTGTTGGGGGAATAACTCTCAAACATCTTCAATGATTAATAAATCTAGAACTGCGTGTTTGAGAGCAGGACCGTTAAAACAGCTGCAGACATAAAGACGCACCAGATAGTTCAACACTTTTATACTTCCTGTGGATCTGAATGGCCTTAGATGTGAAACACACCGAGAAGTCTCAAAATAAACCTGGTTTTTAAGTTTTTTGTTTTTGTTTTTGTTTTTTTTAACAGTGGTTTGCTCCAAATTCTTGACTGTTCATTGTGGGTTTCTCCAGATTATTGATTTTTTTTTTCCAGGTTGAGTTTTTTCCGGATTGTTAGTTTTTTACAATAGTTTTTTCCAGGTTGTTGCTTTTCCTCCGGGGGGTTCGTTTTTTTCCAGGTTGTTGCTTTTCCTCCGGGGGGTTAGTTTTTTCCAGGTTGTTGGTTTTCTCCCAGGCTGTTGACTGTTGACAGAGTGAGGAGGTGAGGCTGCAGCTCTGCCCAGCAGTCGTTGTGTTTCAGTTTCAGCTGTAATTACAGCAGCGTGTGCGTCCATCCTTCACCGTATCCTCATCACGGAGCCGTCTCCTTCCCGTTATCCCCCGCCATCAGCGGGGGGGGGGGATCCTGTGGAGAAGATAAGTCAGTAATCACCATGTGCGGCCTTAAATAACTTTATTCACACACTGCAATCAGTTTGACCAAGCAGGATGTCAGATCTGCTCCAGATTTAACCGCTATAATAAAAGCAGCTGAACATCAGAGTGAGCTGCTGAGGTGAACGCATAAAGTCCCACCGGAGCGCGAGCTGCAGCACAGGGGCTTTGATTACCAAACCAGCTGCACAAAAACAACAGGAATTATCCAGAAAAATAGTGAAAAAATGTCTTGCATTCAAAAAATAGATGTCTTTAGAGTTTAGGCTGAAAGACAGGGTTAAGGTTAGGGTCAGGGGTCAGGGGTCAGAGCAGTGAAATGACAGCACATTAAACCACAAACATCCACAAATCCAAGTGTTTTAGCGCAAACATGCATGAAAATCTAATATCTGTAAGATAAGTGCGGCTTTCACCTCAGGTCAGGTTTAAACTTTGTATCCTGGAGCAGCATCCAGTGAAACGTCTCTTCAGATCCTGCTGAGCCTGAAAACACAGCAGTGACTCAGCTGTCTGCAGTCAGATCACCGGCCGGGCTGGACCCTCTGGAGTCCCCGCTTTGGTCCACGGACCATATGTTTGACGGAGCAGCTCGGTGCATTATGTGCATCTTTATTATTTTGTCCAATAGCCCCGCATGCTGTCAGCAGGACGACGGAGCGGGTCTGAAAACAGGCGCCTCCCTCATGACTGAAGCACCCGAGCCGTCAGCAGAAACACACATTCCCTCCGCTGCCTCCTCACTCGTCCATCGGACGACGCGAGTTAGCCACAACCATCTCCTCTGATGTGTTTTTCTCTTTGTGATTCGGTTTGTTGGCTCAGTTCAGACCGATTTGACACACATTTCCTTCAAAGAAGTTTTTAGTGATGTTTGTGATCCTTCTGGACAGAAATCACCTCTTGCTTCTAATGGAAGACCAGTCTAGAGGATAAAATCCAGGTGTGTCAGTCACTTCCTGATGTAACATGTGAGGTTGTTGGTCCTTCTCTCTGTTATCGCTCTATCTTCCATCATGTCCCGGATGGACGCCGGGTCTCCGCCTCGCCCTGACATGATGAGTTTCATAGCAACGGGGCAAATGTTCCCCTCTCCTCCGTCTCTGGGGCAATTAAAGCCCTCTTTAGCCTTCAGGGCAGGGTGACTGCGAGACTAATAGCTGGAGTGGGAACAAGTGCTGAAAACATCTTTAGCATGGCACTCCGTCTTAATTCTGTTAAAAAAATATATATGTGAAGCGATGAGTGTCAGGAGGGAAACTGTCTCCTCATTCCTGGATTCAGGAGAAATTACAGACTGGACCGGTTTTATAGAGCATCTTCCTCCTCTAGCATCAGATTCTAGAGCATCTTCCTCCTCTAGCATCAGATTCTAGAGCATCTTCCTCCTCTAGCATCAGATTCTAGAGCATCTTCCTCCTCTAGCATCAGATTATAGAGCATCTTCCTCCTCTAGCATCAGATTATAGAGCATCTTCCTCCTCTAGCATCAGATTCTAGAGCATCTTCCTCCTCTAGCATCAGATTCTAGAGCATCTTCCTCCTCTAGCATCCAGGTGATGGAGCAGCAGTGCCTCACAGCGCCAGCAGCTCAGTTTGAGCTACAGAAACACTACAGCAGATCTCTCAGGTACTTAAATGAGAGACAGGTAAAGTTATGCAAGAAGATACTACTTGACTAGTTGCTAGTCTGTAGTTACTAGTCCTGTAACTTAATGCCATTGATAATTGATGTGTGTGTGGTGGAACAGGCCCATGAGGACCCCCGTGGAGGGGAAACCCCTGAGGACCCCAGTGTCAAGGTCAGGGGTTGTTGTTATATTGCTGTATTTGTGACATTCAGAGTGGTCGGGCTGAGGTCGGGCTTTAACCCTCTCTGCCTCCAGTGGATCCACTCTGATGGTGATCATTTAGCTCTTGCTCTCCGGATGAGTGTGTGTGGTGTTGGAGAACATGTGCTCCTCAGACCCAGGAGGCCTCCTCACAGCACTCTAACCCTCACACGAGATGTTTCTGCAGGCCTCCGGCGCTGCGGAGCTGCAGATGGAGGCACTTTTAGGACACGGACAGATAAATTTAAAACCTCTGCATTATCAGCGAGCTTCAAGCAGACGATCTGCGGCTAATGGAGACGGTGATTACCAACAAGGCGTGGATGGTTCCCAAACTGAAACCTCAGAGGGAAGCTGCTGAGACCTGGAGGATACGGAGTCTCTCCCTCTCGCTCGTCTCGGTGCTATTTCTGAATCAAAGTGCTCATAGTTCATCTATTATTCAGTCTGTTTCACTCCACTGTTTCTCTTTCTGTTTTCGCATCCAACATTTAGCCTCATCCCGTTTATTTCTGGACGCTTCATTCTCCCGGTGCCGGTGTGGCAGAGCGCCTCCTGCCGGAGCTCCTTCCTCCGCCCCTCGCCATTTCCTCCATTATTGATGAGCCGTCACGGCGATCGGTGGAGAGCCAGCTCCGAGCCGTCCGTCACACACTTCAGACTGCCGCTCGTCTTCACAGCGAGCCCACCATGTTGGTGGACAGGGAGAACATGCAGACTAACTGAAAACCGCCTCATACAGACAGAATTTATGCCTATTTTGGCCGAACGTTTAATTCCAGGTAGAAAGTCACAGATTATTTGGTTCCGTGTTTATTTGTTGATGAAGGCTGATCATCAGCTGACGCTTCAAAATCTGGAAAATAGCAGTTGCTGCGGCTGCTCCTGAGCGCCGGGCTGATGAGGCCTCGGAGGGCCGCGGCGCCTTGCTTCCTCTTCCTCCTCGTCCCTGCGGTTCTCATTTGGATAAGTGTTTTTGCTCGCCGGCGCCCCCCCGGACGCCGCCTGTGGTTAACCGTTTATCCTCCTCTCGCCCCGCAGAACGACACCTGGTCGGAGCTGTACTCCTTCGCCGTCTTCAAGGCCATGAGCCACATGCTGTGCATCGGCTACGGCCGGCAGGCCCCGGAGAGCCTGTCCGACATCTGGCTCACCATGCTCAGCATGATCGTGGGCGCCACCTGCTACGCCGTCTTCATCGGCCACGCCACGGCGCTCATCCAGTCGCTGGACTCGTCCAGGCGGCAGTACCAGGAGAAGGTGAGCAACACACACACACACACACACACACACACAGTGTGATCAGCACAGCCTCGGGAGCTGGATTCCCTGTTCGAATCCCCTGAAAGGGAAGCTGGAGACTGAGAGAGGAACCGAGGGTGGAGACACACACACACACACACACACACACACACACACACACACACACACACACACAAACAGAGGCTGTCATAAACATCCTCTCACACAACAATGGGTTGAACGTGTGTGTGTGTGTGTGTGTGTGTGTGTGTGTGTGTGTGTGTGTGTGTGTGTGTGTGTGTGTGTGTCATGTTGTTCATGTTCCAGTTAGTAAATTCACATTTTTGGGTTCTGGGGAAAGACAAGTCGAGCAGTAAATCCTGTTGTATTAAAAAGAGAACATGCAGAGCACACAGAAGGTTCCCCGGTCTGGACCTGAACCGGTCCAGCTCCATGTTGTACACGTGAACGCTGAGTGTGAGGGTTATGATTCCTCCCAGCAGTCCCAGGCTGAGGATGTGATCAGTGGAGGAACGGCTGGACTGCAGTGTGAGATTCAGACTGACTGACCCCAGATCAGCGCTCAGTGCTGATTTTCAGTCCTTCCTGCTGCTTTTCTTGTTTTCCTGAAGTCTTCTCTTCAGTCACCTGCTGAGGTGATCTGGCGTTCTGAAACAGATGTACCTGAAGCTCGTTTCTCTGGATCAGGAACGATACGTTTCAATGAAGGGAAGAGACAAATGTGTGCAGGGTGCTGCAGAGCGGAGTGACGGAACAGCTCCTCAGGTCTTCATGGTCACTGTGGTCAGGTGGATAGGAGGCGGGCCGAGCCGAGCCGAGCCGAGCCGAGCCGAGCCGAGCCGCAGCAGCGGTCCGTACTGTAGCTCACATCCTGTTTCCAAGCAGAGTGTTCCCAGCTGAGTCCCAGCAGCCAATCAGAGGCTGCGGGTGTGTTCGGCCAGGTAGAGCCACGTTGCCAGGGGCTGAGTGTGTGTGTGTGTGTGTGTGTGAGTGTGTGTGTGATATGATGTCTGTCCCTTTGGGCAGCAGTAGAATTGATGAGGCAGCAGACCTGTGTGTCCTGCCAATGTCATCCTGAAGGTGACGTAAGCAGCAATGGCCGCCTCCATCTCTGCCCCCTCCCTCCATCTCTGCCCCCCTCCCTCCATCTCTGCCCCCACCCCCCCCACCCCCCCCCCCCACCCCCCCCACCCCACCCCGTCGGATCATCTCTGGTGCATCTTTAACCCTCCCACTTAACATCATCTCCTTCGATCTTTCCTTTTCCTCCACCTCTTAAATATCTCCACCTGATTCTCTGCTTAATCTCCCTCTTGATCCTCTCTCCTCCTCCTTCTCCTCCCCTGATCTAAATATCTCCCTCGCTCCCTCCGTCTCCCTCCCTCTCTCTCCCTCTCTCTCCCTCTCTCTCTCTCTCTCTCTCTCTCTCTCTCTCTCTCTCTCTCTCTCTCACTTCATCCTTCCTGGTGGTGTCCTTGAAAGGTGCAGTGCTGCTAACCGGCTGCTACAGGGAGCAGAGGGAGGGGGAGGGGAGACCTGAGAGCAGCACTGAGCAATTCACATGATGAGCAGAATCCAAGGCTAACCACTCAGCTTCAGCCTCATCACTCAGCTTCAGCCCCACCACTCAGCTTCAGCTCCACCACTCAGCTTCAGCTCCATCACTCAGCTTCAGCCCCACCACTCAGCTTCAGCTCCACCACTCAGCTTCAGCTCCACCACTCAGCTTCAGCCTCACCACTCAGCTTCAGCTTCACCTCTCAGCTTCAGCCTCACCACTCAGCTTCAGCTCCACCACTCAGCTTCAGCTCCACCACTCAGCTTCAGCCTCACCACTCAGCTTCAGCTTCACCTCTCAGCTTCAGCCTCACCACTCAGCTTCAGCCTCACCACTCAGCTTCAGCTTCACCACTCAGCTTCAGCTCCACCACTCAGCTTCAGCTCCACCACTCAGCTTCAGCCTCACCACTCAGCTTCAGCCTCACCACTCAGCTTCAGCCTCACCACTCAGCTTCAGCCCCACCACTCAGCTTCAGCTCCACCACTCAGCTTCAGCCTCACCACTCAGCTTCAGCTTCACCTCTCAGCTTCAGCCTCACCACTCAGCTTCAGCCTCACCACTCAGCTTCAGCTTCACCACTCAGCTTCAGCTCCACCACTCAGCTTCAGCCTCACCACTCAGCTTCAGCTTCACCTCTCAGCTTCAGCCTCACCACTCAGCTTCAGCTCCACCACTCAGCTTCAGCTCCACCACTCAGCTTCAGCCTCACCACTCAGCTTCAGCCTCACCACTCAGCTTCTGCTCCACCACTCAGCTTCAGCTCCACCACTCAGCTTCAGCCTCACCACTCAGCTTCAGCCTCACCACTCAGCTTCAGCCCCACCACTCAGCTTCAGCCTCACCACTCAGCTTCTGCTCCACCACTCAGCTTCAGCCTCACCACTCAGCTTCAGCCCCACCACTCAGCTTCAGCCTCACCACTCAGCTTCAGCCTCACCACTCAGCTTCAGCCCAACCACTCAGCTTCAGCCTCACCACTCAGCTTCAGCCTCACCACTCAGCTTCAGCCTCACCACTCAGCTTCAGCCTCACCACTCAGCTTCAGCCCAACCACTCAGCTTCAGCCTCACCACTCAGCTTCAGCCCCACCACTCAGCTTCAGCCTCACCACTCAGCTTCAGCCCAACCACTCAGCTTCAGCCTCACCACTCAGCTTCAGCCTCACCACTCAGCTTCAGCCCCACCACTCAGCTTCAGCCTCACCACTCAGCTTCTGCTCCACCACTCAGCTTCAGCTCCACCACTCAGCTTCAGCCTCACCACTCAGCTTCAGCTCCACCACTCAGCTTCAGCTCCATCAATCAGCTTCATCCTCACCGCTCAGCTTCAGCCTCATCACTCAGCTTCAGCCTCATCACTCAGCTTCAGCTCCACCACTCAGCTTCAGCCCCACCACTCAGCTTCAGCTCCATCAATCAGCTTCAGCTCCACCACTCAGCTTCAGCCCCATCACTCAGCTTAAGCCTCATCACTCAGCTTCAGCTCCACCACTCAGCTTCAGCCTCACCACTCAGCTTCAGCCCCACCACTCAGCTTCAGCCTCACCACTCAGCTTCAGCTCCATCAATCAGCTTCAGCTCCACCACTCAGCTTCAGCTCCACCACTCAGCTTCAGCCTCACCACTCAGCTTCAGCCTCATCACTCAGCTTCAGCTCCACCACTCAGCTTCAGCTCCACCACTCAGCTTCAGCCTCAACACTCATTGTAACACCATGATAAGGGTTGATCTCAGTTTCTTTCCTTTCGTTCTTCACGTTTGCTCCTGAGTTTGTTTCATAACATTAATTCATCTGTTAAATTCAAAATGAATTTCCTCAGAGGTTCTTTCATAAAACATGTCTTCCTTATCACACGGTTTCTTCTCTAAATTTAAAGTGAAAGGTTGGAGGCACCTGATCAGCTGAAGCTGTGAATGAGGAGCTGAAACACGACCTGTGGAATCTGATCTACTGACTTGTGTTTATAGCTGTTGTGTTTGTTTCTGAGTCAGTTCACTCTCCAACTCTTTGATTTGTGACCTTCATCAGAAGATATTTTATTTTATTTTATTTTATTTTATTTCATTTTATTTTATTTTCTGGGATGTTTTCTGACTTCTCCTTGAACGCGTCCAGCTGCTGCTTTCGGGGTTTCTGCGTCGTCCCAGTCTGAAACATGCCGTCTCATTTCGGGCACGTCTGTCCCAGTAAAGCCCAGTCTTGCATATTTCAGAGCTGAGAGGAGCTGAGCAAGTCGGTCTAATCCTCCCACAGCCGGCAGTTCTGTCCTGTCTGGAGATAAAGTGAGAGGAGGGAAAACGCCGTACTGCCGCTGCCTCGTGTGTGTTTAGACACTTCCTAATACATCCTGACCCGTTTTCTGCTGAGGCCAGGAAAGAGCCTTTCCTCAGCCCGTTTCTGACCAGTTGTCAGATTTTTTTCTTTCGGTGAGGATTAGTATTTGAGCTGAAGACGTGTTTGTGTGAAGACGAGAGGCCGGAGCAGAAAGTGGCAGCCGTGCCGGCGAGGCCGACGCCGAGGCTGAACCCGCCGGGCCTCAGAAAGGACTGTGAGTGGCATTCTTATCGTTCGGAGAGTGTTAGCAAAACAAGTCTGCCGGCAGTCTGCTGGGCTCCGGCGTGCACGAGGCCAGCACTGTGTGCACGGTTCCGTTCTCAGCCCACCAGTAATGTCACACTCGCAGTCCGCCCAGGTTAAATTTAGGCAGGATTTGTCTTGGTGGCTTTTGGTTTCTGCAGAGTCTCAGTGACGGAGACGCACGGAAAAGAAACAATTCCTGAGGAAATCTGAGGAAACAAGTCAAACACCCCGACACAAGGGAACGGCAGCGCCCATCAACAAGGTCTGGCAGGAATATGTCATTAGAATGTGATTAAACTGAGTTTAGGAGGGTCACGCCATGCGGCTGCAGGCTCCATAAACTGATTTCTCCTCCTGTACCGTCGCACCGCCGCCATCCCAAACCCCAGCCGCCTGTCTTCATCCAGCAGGCTGCTTTGAAACCAGAGACAGAGGAGAGGAGAGCTGCTTTATAGTTCTCTGGCAGAGACATGTGTCTAATGGAGAGCCGCTATCGGCGCTCCGCTCTGCTTTGCTCTGCCTCCCTTTGACTGATTTATGGGATTTCCTGCATTTCCTCAGAAGCTTCATTTCATTTAATGAGACTTTGTAGTGTGTGAGACCCCACAGTGTGTTGTTCCTCCCTCTGTACACATCTCTGGATGGAAGACAGACGAGACAAGCTCTGACTTACCGCTATCTGATTCTCTGCTCTTTGGTGAATGTGCTTCATAATGTAATGAGGCGATTTAGCGGGAATGAAGTGAATGAATTATACATCCACATGGCCGCCCGGGATCAACCCCAATTACAGCCTCCAATGGAGTTTTAAGATGAATGAGGAGACGGAGGAGCGGAGAGGAGGCTGACGGGAAAACACACGATCACAGGACGAATGGCAGGACGAGCAGGGAGGCTCAGCGTAGCACGTGTCTGTGATATCATGTGTCTGTTATAACCTGTGCGTTATAGCATGTGTCTGCGATAACATCAGTCAGTTATAGGATGTGTCTGTTATAACACGTGTCTGTTATAGCAGGCATCTCAGGTCCAACAGAAACAGTGGGGTAAATTCTTTAACGCGAACAGAGCTGTCAGGACTGTCAGGACTGACCTTGGTCTCCACTGTTTACTGAGCATAAAGAAAATGTTTGTTGTTTCTCCTTAAGTTTGACAAACGACCAGCGCAGAGCGTTCCCTCTGCAGCAGCCTCACCGTCCTCGAAGTGACACAGAGAATGTTCTGCCATTTCCGCTCTCTCCGGGGGTTTGAGGGTTCCTCTGGGTGCCCCTCCTCTGAGCCTGAGGGCTTTCAGGTCGGCGTGGCGGTGACGGACGCCGCCGCCGCAGAGCGGAGTACTGAGCAGGCTGCAGCTGGCTCCTCCTCCATTTGTCTGTTCTAAACACGCTCACCTGTTTGCTCGGAGCAGGCGTGGCCGCCTCACACGGGGAGTCAGAGCTGTTGGAAGCTTTGCTGCTGAATCGGAGCAGTTAGAGAAAAGCTGCCTGCAGCAGGAAGCGGCTGTGTGCACACATGCATTCTGTTTGTCTACAGCTTGTTGACTCAGTGCGTGAGGGAGAGCCGGGCTGTTTGGGCTGGTAAACAGCTTCCTCTTGTCTTGGCGCTGTGGGGGATTTGTCTCTGTGTTGGAGCAGGTGCAGCCCGCCGCTGTGCTCTGGATGCCGACGCGGCGTTGGTGATCATTGGCGGCGGCGGTGGCGGATTGTGTCGATGGTCCACCAGGTGGAAGACGGAGGGCGGTGCAGATCTTCCCGGGTTCTGGGCTGAGCTGTGGTCTCATGAAGCCTTCCATGTTTGGAGAAACACTCAGTCTGACAGCAGCGTGAGGAGAGAGAGCGTCCTCCCTGTCCGTTCTGTTTACCGCCACATCTATCACTCGGCAGCCCGCCTCGTACTTCCTGCTTCTCGCTGTGGACGGATCGTGACGGGCATAACCCAACAATCGAGGTTGATTGTTTGTGTTTCCGCCGAGGAATCGTCCACTTCCCATTGATCTGGTTTCGATTAACTTCCAGGCAGCAGCGATCAAAGGACGGGCGTGCCGGTGTCAGCCGTGTGTCTGTTGACTCACTGGAAGCACTGTCACGCCACGGCCCGCGCTCGGCCTGTTCAAACAGCAGTCGAACGAAGACAATCTCAGGTCGCTTCATAATCAATCACTCATTTCAGCTCAGGGTCACAAGAGGAGACAGCCGGAGACAGTCCATCACTTTTACCGTACAGGCAGTATGGAGTCACTGATTAAACTCAAACACAGAGTTTAGACTGTGGGATAAAACTGGAGAAGACTCAGAGACCGAGCGTGCAATAGCAGGAAAAACCATTTGGAGCTTATTGTTTCCTTCTGACTGAAGTGAAGAAACAGGAGAAAGTATGACGCTGATTACCTCCCCGAAGGGGAAAATTACAAAGTTTGACTGGGATGTTGTGCTGCCTCAGTGTCATTCACCAAGAACAGAGAGCAAATGGACATTTAGCGGAGTAATTAAAGCTTCTGTTTCTGAAAAACAACATTAGAGTAACCTTCCCCATTAGAATACTGAGACTTTACTCTCAAGCGGTTGTTGATGGTTCAACTTGTGAGCTAAACTCCGTCCAGCAGACATGCCTCATTGATTCTCTCAAACTCTCTCCGATCAGCTGTAACATGGAGGACATGTCGACTCTGTGGGATTTGACTCGACGTGTTAGCCGACCCGTTTAGCCTCCGTCAGACCACATGCATCAGTGAGTCCTGGACACCGTAATCCTGTGATCATTAACGCTCCGACCCCATCAGCAAACCACCACAACAGGATCAGGGCTGCAAATGTGTCAGCTTCACCGAGGGTGTCGGATTAACCTTCATCTTAAATAACAACGCACCACACAACATCCTGCCCTCCATCAGAGCCAGCTGGGAAAGACTGCAGCACCCCGTGACCCTGAACAGGACCAGCAGTGTGGAGGACGGATGGAGGGACGGAGGATGGAGGGTGGATGGATGATGGATGAATGGAGGGATAGAACGATGGATGAAACGATCAATGGATGGATTGAAAAAAGGATGAATGGATAGAGGATGGGTGTATGGAAGATGGATGGATGGAGGATCAATGGATGGATGGATGGCTGGATGGATGGAGGATCAATGGCTGGATGAATGGATGGACAGCGGGATGTGTCGATGATGGATGGTTGGACAGATGGATGGATGGATGAAGGATCAATGGATGGATGGATGGATGATGGATGGATGGATGGATGGATGGATGGATGAAGGATCAATGGATGGATGGATGGATCAGCAGGGGGATGAACAGATGGATGGATGCATCCTCTCAACACACTGACCAGTTCAACATGCATCAAAGTCTTTGAGACAGTTGTCCTGACCTCCAGGTCCTCTGCAGTCCCGGTGTCAGCTGTAATTAAATGAGCACAGATCTGTGGATGGCAGCATCAATGTGTTCCAAGAGACTTGAAACACACCAGGTCTTGAAATCTTTCTGTTTTAGATCGCCATCATTGAAAGTCAGGCTGCAGGCTGAAATTGTAATAAGGAAGCACAGACTGGAACCAGCTGTTGTTGACCTACAATCGTACCAGGCGCTTGTTCCGCCGGGTGGTCTCTGGATCCAGGCCTCACTGATAAATGTGGTCTTGAAGTGTCTCCTGCTAACGTCTCTGTTCCACATCTCACAGCACACCTTCACCGAGTCCCTGAAAGAATGCCTTCCCCTCTGCGGCGCTAACAGGCTCATTCAGTTGTGATGAGACAGGAAGTTGAGCAGGATCAGTCTCCTCCGGGTGGACCTCTACTTCTATCCTTGTTTTGATAAATGTAATGAAGTGTCAGAAATAAAGAGGATTAATTCACGTTTCAGTGAAGCCCTGAGCCAAACTCTTCCCCTCGATATTCTCTGAAGGGGGATGTCCCTTCGCTGTGTCAATACAGTGTGATTAATCTCAACAGTCGGACTGTCGATACGTCACAGCCGTCACTGGGAGCTTTGATTTCAACATGCAGGAAGCTTAAAGATCAAGAATCAATGAGTCAAACAGGCTCAGATCTTCAACCTTCGTGGGGAGATACTGTCTGCTTGCTTAGCAAACAAGGATGAGGAGATTTACCTTCACAGTCCCTCTAAATGCCCCACCAATCAGCCATAACATTATAACCACGGGCAGGCCGTGGCCCCTGGTAGTGGATGAGATACATCAGGGAACGTTTGGTCCTTAAAGTTGATGTTTTGGAAGAAAAGGATGTGACTGAGATTGATGAGAACCACATTGTGACACTTGATGGGTCAGAAGCTGCAGCTCCTGTTCCTGGATTGCAGCCGTCAGTATCTGTTAACAGTGATCGGCGGAAGGCGAAGCAGTGACGCAGGACTTACAGGACTGACAGGATCTGTAAACGACACAACTTCACACGTCTGAAGGAGAAAATGTCTCCACAAGCTGAGGCTGTCTGGGAGCAAAAGATGGACCTAAACCATAGACACGTTCTGAATAAAATTTCATTTACAAAGCTTATTAAGAACATACCAGTCAACGACCATGGAGGCCTGCGCAGGAGTTACACCAAACCTGCTTCATCTCCAGTCCTGGTTTCTGGATTGACTTTTTAATGCTCCAGCGAACTGTGAGGTCGGCTGCTTCAGTAAACAGTGCATTAACAACACATCCTCTGCCTCACCCTCTTCTTCCCCCCAGTACAAACAAGTGGAGCAGTATATGTCCTTCCACAAGCTGCCTGCTGACTTCCGACAGAAAATCCATGACTACTATGAGCACAGGTACCAGGGCAAGATGTTTGACGAGGAGAGCATCCTGGGAGAGCTGAGCGAGCCTCTCAGAGAGGTGAGACTCCGCCTTCACTCACTGACATTACACCTTGCACTCCAGCTGTTGACATGTTGATGATTTGATATTTTTTTTCGTGTCTCTTCTCAGGAAATCGTCAACTTCAACTGTCGGAAGCTGGTGGCCTCGATGCCGCTGTTCGCCAACGCGGAGCCCAACTTCGTGACGGCCATGTTGACCAAGCTGCACTTCGAGGTGTTCCAGCCGCAGGATTATATCATCAGAGAAGGAACCATCGGCAAGAAGATGTACTTCATCCAGCATGGCGTCTGCAGCGTCATCACCAAAGGCACGCTG
Organism: Salarias fasciatus; assembly: GCF_902148845.1. Lineage (NCBI taxonomy): Eukaryota > Metazoa > Chordata > Actinopteri > Blenniiformes > Blenniidae > Salarias > Salarias fasciatus. Next base: position 2,744,811 of record NC_043762.1, read on the forward strand.
GCAATGAAGCTCTCGGACGGCTCCTATTTCGGCGGTGCGGTGCTCTCCTGCTTTCTCTCGCTGCCTGGTGATGCTGACTGTTACCTTGTTGTAATGAATTTCCTCTGCTTGACAGAGATCTGCCTGTTGACGAGGGGTCGGAGGACAGCCAGCGTTCGAGCAGAGACGTACTGTCGACTCTACTCTCTGTCTGTCGACCACTTCAACGAGGTGCTGGAGGAATACCCCATGATGAGACGAGCCTTCGAGACGGTCGCCATTGACCGGCTAGACCGCATAGGTATTAAAGAAAAAAAAATCTGTTTTTCAGCAGCAGCGGATCAGGAAGTCTCCACTTGAATGAGCAAAAATGTGTTGAGGATTAAAGCTGACTTTGAGTTACATTTAAGCTGTCAAACATTTTCCTAAGAGCATGTAACATCTGCTGAGCATTAACAGCTGGACGTGTCTGACTCTTATTTAATATTAATAAAGGTGCCTGAGATGAACCCGCTTGGCGGGAATGAAGTATTTCCAGGATATCGGTGTGGAACAGGCAGCAAAGCGAGCTGCGTTGTTCCCTCAGAGTGACACAGGACTCTGTAACGGTAAATGAGAGTACAGAGTGGCACAGCCGTCTCCCTCAGCTGGAGGATGTACCTGCTGCAGGAACATCACGTGATGCGTCCAACTCCTAAACCTTCGTATCTCCACGCAGTTACGCTTTGTTCAGCGTTTTGTCTCGTCCTTTCTTGCTACCGTTCCGGCTCATTATTTCCTGTTTTTGTTTAGGTAAAAAGAACTCCATCCTGATGCACAAGGTGCAGCACGACCTCAACTCCGGCGTTTTCAACAACCGGGAGAACGAGATGATCCAGGAGATAGTGAAGTACGACCGTGAGATGGTGAAGCTGGTGGACCTGCAGCGGCCGCGGGCCATGTCCATGACGCCCTCCATCGGTGGGATTTTTGCCCCCCCGGGTCAGCCTCCCACGGGCTCTGCCATCGCGACCCTGCAGCAAGCTGTGGCCATGAGCTTCTGTCCTCAGATGGCGAGTCCCTTGGTGGGACCGTCGACTCTGCAGTCTCCTCGTATGGTGCGAAGATTTCAGGTCATGCAGAACCTGGCGAGTCCCGTGTCCATGTCTCCTCTCCAGTCTCAGCCCCCTCAGACGCTGGGAGGGGCGTTCGGATCTGCAATTTCCAGCCCGCCCGTCCAAAGTCCGCTGGCAGCTTCGGGACGGACTTTCCAGTACATGGCGAGCGCCGGGCCGTCGGGCTCCCAGCTGTCGCTGGTCCAGCACCACGCGCCCAGCCCCACACAGACCCAGCAGAGGCCCGCCTCGCACAAGAGCACCCACTCCCTTCACACGGGCAGTCTGAGCCAGGACACCCGGGCCCTGTCTGCCTCCCAGCCTTCGCTCCCCCAGGAGGCGGCGCCACAGGCTGCCTCTGCGGCCCCCAGCCCCCCGCCCTCCACCCGCACCTCCAACACCTCCATCGGCCCCCCGCAGCCCCCCCACCCCAGCCTGCCAGGGCCCTCGGGGGTGGGGAGGCCGGCGGTAGCCCAGCAGAGGGTGGCGTTTGCCTCCACCCCCCCTCCTGGACCTTCTGGAATGGGGGCAGTAGCAGCAGCTGCTGGATCAGGACCTCCAGACTCTGGAGTCCCCAAGAAAGATTCGATTGTCAGCCTTCCAGAGCTAGACTCTGCCAGATCCCGGCTGTCTTCCAACTTGTGACCCTGGTAGAGTTCAGGAACGAGGCCTTTTTTGTAGGAGTACCTGTTGGGTTGAGGTCAGTCCAGCTGATCTGTCAGCCTGCTAAATGACCAATCAGCTAGCGCCGGCGCCGCCAGGCGTTCCACCCGGACGCACTGAGAGCCGGCGTCAGCAGAAGGAAAAGAGCTACGCGAAGTCGTGAGACACTTTGGCTAGGAGGAGTCTATACAATTAAACTAGTATAACTTAAGGTGGAACTGGTCTAGTCTACTGTGCCAGCACCTTTAGTCTTAGTATCACCCCTTTCAACCTGCTTCCAAACACCTACTGTATATCGCTGTCTTTACTGTAAAGATATGAAGAAAAGTACGATTAATGTAATTATTGCATACTGTGTAGAATCCATGCAATGCAATCTAGCAGGAGCTGGACTTAAAAATGAAAATCAGGGACTTGAGGTCAAACGACAATGACATTTTAAGCGTTCAAAAGTGTTTTGCGTGTAATTTCTTTTCTGTAAACGCTGTCGTAGCAAAAGAACACATTGCTCTTCATATTGTTTAAAGCAGTAGTGGAAATAGTGTTTTAGACCGCTGGTCGATCTTACATCGATGTGTAAATAGAAAAAAGTACGGAAGGATAATATATTCATTGTATCTACCCAAACCAAAGTTGAGCTTGAACACCAAGTCTGGTTGTGTCTGTATCAACGAAAAAAGAAACATAGAAGAAAATGCCATTTATTTAACTGCCTTGATTCAACGTTAGAAGCCATATATTTGGTTGGTGTGTATGTACTGTATATATGTGGGCGTGTGTGAGTGTGTGCGAGTTTGTTTGGTTTGTTTTCGGTTCCATTTCCAGAGAATGGACTCACACTCTCTACACTGGCTTTGTGAAGCACGGCTGGTGTGTGACGTGCTGACGGCGGCGCCGACCCGCTCCCACGAGAACGGCGGCGAGGCGGTCGGCCGCCGTCCTGATTGTAACTGTGAAGGGAAAGGTGGTCCAGTCGATCCCAGCTTTATGGACAGGAGACATTTGTGAACAACCCATACTGTATACTTGCTTGTTTCTGTCTAGGTTTATTGATTAACACATGCAATATAATTCTGCAATACTCTACCCCGCCTATATATAAATATATATATGAGTATAAATATCTATACATATGCTGTACAGGAAAGTGAACTTCTTTCTGTTTCCTTTTCGTTTTGTTTCTACGGTGAAATCTTAATGAATCCAGCAGCTATTGTGGCTTCACTTGAGGTATTGTAATCCAGTGACCATGTCGTTACCTTAACCAAAAACGTTGGCGGGAATGAAAGGACGTTCAGCGTCTGGGTTAGCGTCGCGGGGGTGATCCAAAACAGTCACTTTAAAACCCAATGTAAGGTATCAAACTACCAGAAAACTGAAGGGAGGCATCAGGTGGGTTGGACTGGACAAACAAACGCTTCACTTGTAAAAAAAAATATTGTTCCGTTTCATCGAAAAACTCCAAATGTCTCAACAATTGGATCCGTGCTGAAGAGACCGCTTTTCGACTTTGGTTGTGTTTCTCATCCTGATCACACTCGTCCTGTTGAACCTAAAGTCCTTCTCTTGCTGAATGTATGCCATATGAGAAGGAAGACAGCTAATCAGATAAAACTGCCATGTAAATAAGGGACAGGGACTCCAGAGCGGCTTTTATGATGCAAGGGGGGATGTGCTGGAGGGCGCTGCTGTACGTGTCGCTGAGTGTCTGTGTGATCTTTTTAGATTTGACGATGCTTCTTCGAGGTTGAACTCTGCTGTATTTAACCTGTACGCTTCAACCCAAACCACAAATCCATCATGAGAGGAAACTGGTCGAAATCAGGCGGTATTTTGTTTCTGCGGTTTTTTTTTTAAAGTGGGCGTGAACAAGCGAGAGAGAGTTGTAACGACGCCGAACTCCTCGAACACCGAGGACTTCCACTTAAGCACCTTGAGTTGCACTACGACCTTGCCGTCAAAACAAAAATCAATACTCTATTCTCCTAAAACGGTCGGGGTCCTCTCCTCCTGAACACGTTATCTGGTTAAACATGAAGGACGGAAACAGAGGGTTCAATCGAGGCGGCTGATTCGCCGCATTAAACAGACGCGGACTCCAACTTTTCCCAACTCTGAACATCGATCCGGAGCCAAAGCGTTCAGTCGATGCGATGGACGTTTCACTCAGGTTCGCTGCCCTTCCAGAGAAACGTGCTGATTGACAAAGCGTGGCGTTCCATTGATTCATGTAGCCCTGCTGTTGATTTAACCACGCCGAGAGATTCCCCTTGAATTCTGATTGGCTCAAACAAACCTGGCGGATCTTGTTGGATTGGTATCATTAACTCTCTACCGTTTGGGTTCGATCACTTCACATCGGGAGGGATGTAGAGTCCGGAAACAAGGTGTCGGTGATTGTTTTTCTCCAAGGGCTTCATTGTGTGCGTTGTAAACCCCGGTTCATTCCGACTGTAGAGCAGCTGCATTTCCTCTTGCTTTGATCAGCTACATGCACTAAACCTTGTTCTTTGTCATACTGTGGCCCGCTCCATCAGCAACACGGGAACTTTGTATTGCTTTCATTCTTCATTTCTTTTGTTCCTATGGGAGAGGTACATGCCAAAATGCCAATACGATTGTTAACGGAGTCCATTTGAGTCAATGGCCGTTGCGTGCTTCAATACTGTTCCAGTGCAATCAGTTGGTCCCCTTCCCTGTTCCTTTGTGCTAATACCACAGTTTGCCCTATTAAGCTGCTATCAGGACTGTGCTGATATTATTTGAATGAGACCACAGTCCGCGAGCGCCAGATGGAAGGAGAGTCAAAGAGCTAATGTTTCAGGCAATATCAGGCACCGTCTCTGTTTCATCGCATCCGTCCAGCAAGACGCTGTAGTGTGTAACTCACTCCCTTCAGAGGATGGCATCCCAGACACCGATCAGAGCCGCTGTGTTTCAACCCTCAGCCACGAGGCCGATGCAGCGGGTGTGTGCGTGTGTGTGTGAGTGTGTGTGTGCAAGAGGCGCGGCGCTGCGTCGGCCTCACGGCAGCGGCGGGTTCCACGTGGGATGGCTTCATGGTTCTTCTTCTGGACCTTGCTGTAACGCGGGATTGGAATCCCTCGTCCACGTTTGACACTGACTGACAACTATTGAGAATATCTGAGCTTCAAACCTCTCATTCTTGCTGTACCAGATATTAAGGGTACCGAATGCCTTGGTGTTGATATGTTAGCAAATCAGGGTATTATTTTTTGTTGGTGAAACTGTCTTTGGTTTATTGGTACTTTTGATTTGGTTGTTGTTTTTACAATGTGCCCCATGCGCACGGACTGTATATACCTTGTGCCTAGTACTTCTAGTTTCCACATAGTCTATTTTTGTGGTATGTATGTGCCTGTAAAAATGCAAATAAGTGTTTTTATTTTCAACTTGCAATATATGTAAAAACCATTAGATGAAGACTAGTATTGCTGAATTACAATGACAATGTCAGTATATATAATTTTCCCTGATACGGGAAACACAAAATTGCACATTTTTGTTGGTTTGAGCCTTCCAACACCATGCGCGCTGTACTCTGTACTTCATGTTGTGTACATATGGTATACACAGAGATGTGGGGCACATTGTTGTGTTTTTACCACAACCTGCTGTATAGGAAACATTTTCTACAGTGAGAGGGTGAGCTCTGACAGGCTGACAGGTGGATATTGGCCGTCTAGACGTTAGCTTAGATGACTTGCTTGCTGCAAAGGAGCCAAAAATGACAGAAAGTAATAAATACAGCTGTGGGGATGCTTGCACAATAAACAATACAGTAACGAATCTAGGCTGTGCACATGCTGGAAAACCATTGTCACACTATACTCTTTGCACAGTTCTTTACACTCTGATGCTGGTTGCACACTGATCTAGTGTTTGCCATTTAGGACAAATAAAATAACTTCTCTTCAAGGCCGATTTTGACTCACGAGCCACAAAAGTCACAAGCCGGACTCCAGGTTGAGTCTCCTCCACAGATAATAGCAGAGTGCATGCTTGTATTTTTCTTATCTAAGCAGAGTTCTGTGTACGATTCTTAGTGGGACCTTCAACTCTAGACATCGTCTCGTACCAACAACTGTACAATGATTTTCTTTAGTCTACCAGTTAAACTTTTGTGTCGTAGCTACTGTAGCCTGCTTAGCTTACCTAAGCCTTCTCTCTGCTTCAGGACTCTGTGTGCTTGAGTTTGTGTGTGCGTGTGTGTGTTCCTGTGCCTTTCCTTCTATAATGTTGGTCCCACTTGAGAATACGATGCCATTTAGGGGGGTTTGAAACCCACAAGCCGCCGAGAGAAAGCGAGATAAAACGGTCACAACTACATAGAAAAGGAGAAAAAACAAAACACTGTTCTGCTCCAGGAAACGACTCGAGCACATCCCTAGACTTAGTAGCATTCCACGGCTCACACGAACAGCTTGGTGTGGGCATCCAGACACACTCTACCAGCACCATGTAGACAACAGCACAGATATCTGACACAGCATGTGTAGAGGCCAGTCTGCAACCATCTCAGGCTGTGCTCGGCTTCGGCTCTCCGCTCCAAACCTTCCAGTATTTCACGGTCCCAGCTCAGTCTAAGTCAATGTCTACAGTCCAGGGACACTTCAGCTCCCAGCCCGAGCTGTAGCACTACCAAACCAGATCTGAGATGATCCGGGGGCGGGCGGTGGGGGGGGGGGTTCCTCATGTTGATGCAACAGCTGGTGGCGAGGGCGCGGGGCTGACTTGGACCTGTCTCGTCCACCACCTGTGCTGGCCCAGAACACAGAGCCACACCCTGGTCTCTCTCAATAAGCTGGTCTGTCAGTCAGTGGCAATGTTGTTTCAGCGTTCGTAAGCAGACGATACATTGTTGTGCAATAAAAAGATGAGCGCATTGGCATACTTACACCTGTGTGTGGACTGTTATTCGTCTGCGTCGCCGCTGGCCGTCGCTCTGTGTGTGTGTGTGTGTGTGTGTGTGTGTGTGTGTGTGTGTGTGTGCTAACCTTAAATGTGCAGCGTTAAGTCACGCTGCTAACTGCAACACACTCAAACACACACACACACACGTCACCCTTGTTAATCAGCCAGCGGTCCCTCCAGCGCCGTTCTCTGATGAGATCTTTCACTCTGTCTGCAGACAGCAGCTCTGCTGCATCACTGATGAGACGTCTGCGCTCCGGCTAGCAGCGCTATGCTAGCAGCGCTGCTAACACGCTGCCGTACGCACACACACACACACACACACACACACACACACACAGCAGTAAATGAGCGATTTCCAGCACACAAGAGCTTCTTCATGCACATGTAAGAGAGAGAGAGAGTAAATGAACCAGTAGGCAAGTGTGTGTGTGTGTGTGTGTGTGTGTGTGTGTGTGTGTGTGTGTGTGTGTGTGTGTGTGTGTGTGTGAGTGAGAGAAAGGGTGGGTGGGTGTGTGCGTCAGAGATGAGGGCAGTCCAAGGACACACTCCTCTGGCAGCCTGGGAGCAGCGTTCACCCATTCCCTTCCTTCTTTGTCTGTTTCTTTCCCTTTACACACACACCCACACACACACACATACACACACACACACTGACTTTAGGCTACATTAGCTCTGTTTGCGTGGGTTTGGTAAAGTCTTCTTCTCAGAGCGACTCCTCGTCTAACCCTAATCACAGCCTCACATTTTAATGAAGTTGCTTTTTGTCTGAGTAAACACATTTTTAGACAACTGCCCACCAACACACACACACTCACACACACTCACACACACACACACACACGCTGTCTGGGTCCGGGGTGATTCAGCACAGATTATAAAGACGTGCAAGGTGAGCTCTGGACTCGCAGCTTTACTCTCCTCGTGTCGCCGATCCAGGTCGACATGCAGCCGCTACAAATGTGGGTGAGGCCATCCGCAGTGCGTGTCCGCACTTTTACCTTGACGTGACATAATGTCCTCTCTCACTTCCACTCTGCACACACACACACACACACACCCACACACACACACCCCTCCCCATTGTAATTCATTGAGCTGATAGTGACTGCAGGCAGATCCTGAGCCGGGTTGTGGAGCGCTCTCGTTTCATCCTGTGTGTGTTGAGGATCGTCCTCTACCTGGTTTCCTCTGCAGTGCCGGTCCTCTTCTTTGTCCCCGTGTGTCCTACTTCAATTTATCATATCAGCACTCTCCCACAGTGCCCCCCGCCCCCCTCTCCCCCACGCTGTTTACCTCCAGAGGGCAATTTGCTTGTTTAGCCCCTGGCTCGTACCTGCCTCCCTCCCATCCATCTCCGCCCCTGCTTGGTGCACCTGCTTCCTCTCTGAGCTTTGTGGAGCGGGAGCAGTGCTTTTCCTCGTCTGCAGGTGTTTCTGTGCACGTTGGAGAGAGAGAGAGCGCAGCGTTGCCCCCTGCAGATGCTCCGTGTCTCTTCCCCAGTCTGAACCCCAGCATCAGCGTTCGGTCCGAGCTCCAAGTCCATGAATGAGTCAGTGAGAGAGAGGCAGAGACAGTGGACGGCCTCCGGGCCGCCCACAGTGTGTGTGTGTGTGTGTGTGTGTGTGTGTGTGTGTGTGCTGGAGGGGGGAGTGAGAGAGGCATGGCGCTGAAATGATCAAGGAGGAAACACATGGAAAGAGACACGGAGGGAGGCTCACGTGATTTCAGCCTGCCCAGAAACTATTCCAACTCACATGACGGAGCCGCCATGGCACGGTGGAGCAGTGGACAGGCTCTCCTCTCTGGAGTTTACATCCTCTCCCTGTCTTCACAAGCATGTGTTTGATCTAAACTCCTTCCAGGACATGTTCAGTATCAATAATGAAGCTTCTGATGCTTTTCCGGGTTCAAACCCGGACAGAAAGTCTCGGCCCGGCAGCCTGGAGGTGTACGCACAGTTCTTCATCCTGACGATGAGGCGAGGCAGAGAGAGCGTCTGCCGGGCTCTCAGCGAGCAGCTGGCCCGAGCAGCTCTCCACACATCTGCTCCGCTAAACACTTCCCATTACAGCCGAGCCAGAAACATCCAGGACGCCCCGCGGCCAAGACAGCCTCGCACGAACACCCAGGACGGAGCTGAGAGAGCTGGGAGAGCTGGGAGGACTGGGAGAGCAGGGAGAGCTGGGAGAGCAGGGAGAGCTGGGAGAGCTGGGAGAGCTGGGAGGACTGGGAGAGCTGGGAGGACTGGGAGGGCTGGGAGGACTGGGAGAGCTGGGAGGACTGGGAGAGCTGGGAGAGCTGGGAGGGCTGGGAGAGCTGGGAGGGCTGGGAGAGCTGGGAGAGCTGGGAGGGCTGGGAGGGCTGGGAGGACTGGGAGAGCTGGGAGAGCTGGGAGGACTGGGAGAGCTGGGAGAGCTGGGAGAGCTGGGAGAGCTGGGAGAGCAGGGAGAGCTCAGGGAGCGAGTCCTGCTGACAGCAAAGCAGAAACCAGGATTCACACTGAAATCAGAAGCTCAGTCTGCGGACACTCCATCCTGCTGGTCTGGTTGGGAGGTTTTCCAGACTCTCTCCGCTCAATAACTTCACTCCATCGTCGGCTTCCTTCCTTCATATTTGCTCTGAGCCGCCGGCTGCAGTGACGAGAGGAGAGACAACGATCTGATTCTGAATCATCTCATCTGTTCTGCTCCGACGAGGACTGGACTCAGTGACACGGAGGCTAGTCATCACACACACACACACACACACACACACACACACACACACACACACACACACACAAACACACACTCAGCTCGTCAGTGGGAATCACTGCGGTTTTGAGGGAGGTTACAGAGAAGCAGCACAGGGGTTTGGAACGGGGGTCCTGTGGTGCAGCGGTTCGCTCTCCCTGTGCTGCTGGGGGTTTTCTCCGGCTGTTCTGCTTGATGCTGATTGGTGACTGTACCGCTGCCTGTAGGGATGGATATCGGTGTGATTGACTGGAAACATCTTCAGGACGGGCCTTCATACATGCTTCATACAGGATCTGCATCAGGCCGTGCAGACACTCTGGAGCGACCCCTGGTTCTGAGGCGACGCTCCGATTCTCAGATGAGCGACAGGAAACAGAGGAAGCTATAAACCGAAGCTAAACCTGCAGCAGAGCTGGTTACAGTCCAGAGCGTCTGTTCTGCCACACTCCTACCAGAACTACTGTGGACTTCCAGTATTCATATTTCCCCTCAGACTTTTGAAAATGATCCAAACACTTCTCTGCAGACGTTCTCCAGATTTAGACTCTGATGAACCACATTCGTCATACAGTTTCAATTTCAATTCATTTATTCTTTTCCATGGGAATGCATGAACAAAAAAAAAAATCAACAAATGGATACAATTTATAAAAACACAAAATACACACATCCCATGTAGCAGAACAGGAGTAGGATGAAGAATAAGTCTTTTTAACTCCTACTCCAGTCTTTTTTCCAAACTCAAACAGGAAAACAACAACAACAAACCTCAGATGGCCACGATCAATCTATAGATCAATCACATCATTTTTATTGCTCCTTAGCATAAATGTTAAATATTTTTTCTTTAAACTTACATTTAAACTGCAAGATGTTTGAACATTGTTTCACAGCTTTTTCCAAGGAATTCCATTTTCTCACACCTGCGACAGAAACACACATTAATTTAAGAGTCGTTCTTGCAGAATTATGTTTAAGATCAAGATTTCATCTACTTGTTTCACTGTTCAAAGTAAAAAGTGTTTGCAAACCACGAGGTAGCAGGCATCTTTTTGACTGTTAATGTTTGTAGAACAATTAAATCCTTCAATTTTAATAGTCCTGACTTCAGAAATAGTTTTGTTGTATGCTCTTTGAAGTGACTTTATTAATTATTCTAAGAGCCCTCTTTTGTAAAATAACAAAGGGTAATAGATGAGTAGGATATGAATTACTCCAAACCTCCAAACAATATATCAAATACGGTAAAATTAAAGAACAGTATAATATATATACGTATTTATATATACACACACACACACACACACACACACACACACACATATATATATATATATATATATATATATATATATATATATATATATATATATGTATATGTATATATGTATATACATACACACACACATATATATATATATATATATATATATATATATATATATATATATATATATATATATATATATATATATATAAACTTTATTCCAGACACAGTTGGTCCATATGAAAAATAAAAAAACATTACAAAAACACTAAAAAAGCATACAAACACTGAATCCAATGTTTCCAAAACATGGATGTATGTCTTATACATAATTAATAATGCTTAATAGGCTCAATTAAAGACAACATTTTTCCATTTTGCGACTCTTTTAGCCAACCCATAAATTTGTACATAAAATTTCTAAGCACTGCATGCATGGTGGGTACATTTCGACTGACAAGCATTTGACTTGCACTGGTCCACCCGGGGAGTCTCAACAAGATTCTGAAGGCATCATTAAACGCCACATGGAGCTTTTTCAGCTTGGTCTCACTGTACCTACACCTCGGGTGGGCAGTGTAGAGTGGAGTGCAGTATGATTTAAACAGAGATACTTTAACATCCTCTGTACACATATGAAATCTACGTGCTAACATGTTGGCCTGTGCGTATAATTTCCAACACTGACGCTGCACATCATCGTCATCACTGAAGTCTTCCCTGCATTATGTGACCCTGGTATTTTAGCTTGTCTATGACACTGAGTACTTTATCTTTCAGGTAAAATACAGGAAACTTTTGTTTCTGGTCTTCTTTTGTTTTCGCAGTCATGACAACGCTCTTTTTTAAGTGAAACTTCAAATTGTACTGCTCCCCATACCATGAGCATACTCTTAACAACTGTTGCAGACCAGCGCTATAGGGAGATAGCATCACTGTATCATCAGCATATAGCAGATGGTTAATAAGGCTTTCTCCCACCATACATCCAGTTTTACACTCTTTTAATCTCTTAGATAAGTCATCCATATACAAGCTGAACAAGGCAGGTGATAGAATTCCACCTTGTCGAACCCCATTTGTGACTTGGAAAGGTGCAGACACACTATTGCCCCACTGGACCTGCATGTTTTGATGTGCATACCAAAATACCAAAATCCGTATTAAATATGGGGGAACTCCACGCTCTCGCAGCTTTAAAAGCAATTTACCATGGTTTATATGGTCAGAAGCTTTAGACAAGTCTAAAAAGCACATAAACGTCGTGGAATTTTGCATTCTATACTTACTAACCATTTCCTTTAATGCATATATGCACAGGTCTGTGCCATGCTTACTTTTAAACCCAAATTGGTTGTCTGTGGTTGCAATATATTCTTGAAGCCGCTCTAATAAGATTAGTTTTAATACTTTAGAAAGCAGGCTAGCCAGTGCAACTGGCCTGTAATTTTCAATACCGGATATTTTAACAGTCTTGTCCTTAATTACAGGAACTAACAAAACAGCCAGCATAGAGTCAGGTAAAATCCCATGCAATAAGAAGCCAGTAAAACAAAGTGCTAGTAACAAAGAAAGTCTGTAGTTAGCATATTTGAGATGTTCTGCTGTTATATGGTCAAGACCGCAAGCTTTGTTTGATGCCAGTTTCTCAATAGCATGAGTCACTTGGTCAGGTCTAACGGCCACATTCACATCACCAGGGACAACACCAACATTAAATTCATCACTTCTGACACAGTTAAAATTATCATTATAAAATTTCCTCCACAATTGTGCAATGTTTTCAGATCCAGTAATCCCATCTGTATTGGATGGCCGAGGCATTTTGCTGTTATTAATAACTTTCACCTTCTTCCAGAACTCATTCATATTATTCTGTTGTAGGTTTTTGGCCATTGAGTTTGCCCTCATTTTCTGCTCATTTCTCTTAATAAAGCGCACAGCGTATTTGAATCTAGCATTAGCTTGTTTCTTAAGTTCAAATTCTGGACCTTGCCTAGCTTTTCCAGCAATAATCCAGTTTTTAAAAGCTTCTCTTGCCAGTCCATGGAGTTCTGACACATATTCATTCCATCCTGGTCGCAAATTATTTAATTTTGCCCTCTTTTGAACCGGCGGTTTGCTGGCCAAATTTAAACTATTCACAATGTACATTTTACAAAGGTCACTATTATGTTTCTGATTTTCACATCTGATGTTGTTACGTAAAACTGCTTCAAAGGGTATTTCATGAATGTCACTGAGTTTCTTGTCAGTCAGGGCATTATAATAACCCAGGTCCTCTTCTGTAAGCCTTGACCAGTCCAGGTCTCTACTACTACTATGGTTCGCACATGTTGTCAGCTCAGGTAAGTTTTTAACATTCAGTGTAAGAGACACAGGACTATGATCTGTTGTTGTCAGTCCATATAATATCTCAGTTTTCTCTAGACAGGCATGTGCGTCGGCTGTCCATATGCGGTGGTCGAGCCATGACGTCGTATTCTAAGCTTCACTGACATATGTATAGCTAGAAGCTGGCAGCTGCACTTTACTGGAAATAATTAACTTGCTATTTTCACAAAACTGGCTCAGATGTTGTCCAAATAAAGATCTTTCATCTTAAATGTCAACATTTAAATCCCCTACAACAAATATACAAGTATATGCATTTCCTTTAATAAATGAATTTATAAAAGCGAGCTTATTAAGATATTCATCTTCATTGCTATAGAATTCATAAGGAGTATAAACATTTAATATAATAAAAACATTATTGATTGACCTTGACCGGCTTTATTTCGAAAACATGTATCCCATTATGGATATACAAGAGTACAAAATAAAAAAAAAACAAAAAAAACACAAAATTCAAAAAGGAGTAGGAAGAAGTAAAAAACTTATACGACTCCTACCCCTTTGTCCACTACAAAATCATCAACATGAATCTCACACACACACACACAAAAAAAATCACAACATTTCAGAATTATTCACCAATTCTCTCAATTCCTAATAACTAGAGAACAATGGCTGGCATCACTCAACATTTTCTCAACATAAATACTTTCATTCATTTCTACAGTTGCTGAACACAAGATCTTTATATTTTCTTTTAAACACACTCAAATTAGCGCTTTTCTTTAGATCCTCAGTTAGTTTATTCCATAAATCCACACCGCAAATTAAAAGACAAAAGCTCTTTTTTGTCGTACGGTGAAACTGCTTTCTGAAGTTTGAATCCCCTCTCAGATTATACCCTCCTTGCCTTTTTGAAAACAGAACTTGTATATTACCAGGTAATGTGTTTTTTCGTGCTTTAAACATAAGTATTGCCGTTTTAAATTTGACCAGATCTGGGAATTTTAATTCCTTGGATTCCAAGAACAACCTGTTGGTATGCTCAGGGTATCCAGCTTTGTGCACTATTCGTATTGCCTTTTTGTGGAGTACCACACCTAAAAATTTAGTCTCAGTTACTCGTTCAATTTCGTTATTATCTATAATCATCCGTTCCTCAGTTTTCGTCTTTGTGTTTCTAAATAAAATATATATAGTTTTTTTCCATTTTTATTGGTAATTTGTTTAGCCTGAACCAGTGATTCAGATGTGTTAGTTCTGTCATTACATCATGCATCAGATTCCTTAAAATTTTTTCCAGAGCATAGGATGTTGGTGTCATCTGCAAAGAGTATAAATTTCAATTTTTTGGATGTCATACATAGATCATTAATAAACAATGTAAAGAGTGTTGGACCCAATACAGAGCCTTGTGGTACTCCAACTGTGATGTCCAATGATGATGATCTATAATCACTAATCTGTACATACTCTTTGCAATTTCCCATGTAACTTTTTAACCATTCCAGAACAATGCCTCTAATCCCACACATTTCCATTTTCATAAACTATATATCATGGTTAATTGTATCAAATGCTTTTTTAGATCCACAAAAACACCGATCACATGATCACTTTTATCAATGTTTTATCATTGTTATGTACAACTTTAACTGCTCTGCACCAGTCCACCCCCAGTCTAATAACACTGATTAAGAGATCATATTTCTTATGCCACAGAATATCCTCAATGCACTATAATTATATAATTATATCAATATAAAACAAATGCTTAACTTTACTCATCACACCGATATTTCCACATGTTTTCTTCTTTACGTGTCCAATATGTGACTTCCGTTTCAACTTTTCATCAATGAATTCTCCTACCTCATACTGAGGTGGAATTTCAGGAAAAGACTACGTTGTTGTATTTTTGCAGAATGCAGTCTATGCATTGATTGAAGATCAGCGTGTTTGTTCAAGACTCTTGTTCCAGGAATCATCTGGAACCTGCCACCCACTTCACTTTCCCACATGGCGTTGCTCTCGTGGTCACGGCCATATTTCTCACTCGGTCTTACATTACAGAGGTTGGACCAAGTCACTGACTTGCAAGTCACAAGTAAGTCTCAGGTCTTTTCCCTCAAGTCTCAAGTGGAGACTGACGAGTCTCAAGTCAAGTCGCAAAGCCCACACTTTTTCTTTTCAAGTCACTTTCACAACAAAGCAATGATAGATTGAATTTACAGGTTTCACAAGCTTTAAAAATCCATATCCGTTAAAATTAACTCATTGTGTGTGTGTGTGTGTGTGTGTGTGTGTGTGTGTGTGTGTGTGTGTGTGTGTGTTTGAGAGCGTGAAAGATAAATACATGAACAGGGTTGTGTTCTGTTATTTAAGGCTTAGTGAAACTTCTCAGCCATGGGTGGTTTTGCTGTGGGTCGTGTGGAGAACCGCCCAGAGGACTCAATGTGAAGTAATTCCAAATTACATTTATTATCTTAGATAATAAATGTAATTTAGAATTACATGGGAAAGACAAAAGCTGAAATCTACTTTCATGCTGAGGGTTGAAGCGTTCTGACTGGACAGTGTGACGTATTTACATCTACCGGAAGTGCTTGTTCTTTTTCTTTCTCAATTAAATTCAGGCCCAGCGTGTCAGGGGGTCAATTCGGTGGGGCATTGACTGCTGTAATTTTTTTCTCTTATTAAAAACAAAAGAATCCATGATTTCTTTTGTGTGTCACATTGTGTCAATTCATTTTCAGTTAACTGAAATAAATAAAATTTAGAAAACAAAATAATTTTAAATTACGTTTCGGCTTCTGTCATGTGACGCGTGCTGCTGCAACTGCAGACAGGTGTCAAGGGGGGGCAGACTGCCTCGCCCCCTCAGTCAAAATATAGTATTTCATTAAAAAAAATTAAGTTTTCAGTCTATTATGTCCTTAAAAACAACAGCGAACTCCGCTGGCTTGGTCAGATCAATAAGAAGTGTTGTGCTGTTCAAAATTCAACAAAAAAGAGGAGAGTCCAGCTCTGCTAAAGGTGACAGCTGCTTATTTTATCATTTGTTTAGTTACTGTTTGTGCTTTTTAGCAGTGTGGTTAATGATCATACGTTGTTGGACATGGTAGAACAGGCCTCTGATCTGTGGATTCTGTTCTTGTGTTGCTCAGTTACTTTTTCGCCGCCTATGCGTCGCCCCCCCGTCTACACTGGGCTGGAGCCGGGACTGATTAAATTGATGCTACAGCTTTAAAAATGTCTGCATTGTTGTGCTTCAAACCATTTGCTCTTTTCATGATATATTTCTCCTGAGGCTCTCGTTAAATAAATTGTCTCTGGAAGAGTGGAACGCTTGCCATGGGCCGCCATCTTGGGATATTTCATCATCGCGAGGGAGCGAGCGTGTGCAGAGTGAGTGGAATAAAGTCATGTTTAATTTACATATTAGACATATTAAAGGGACTTAAGGCAAGATTTGTGAAAAACTATACATGCATTTCCAGTTTATTCAATGCTAACGGGCCGTGAAGCATTAAAAACCTAAAATAACAGGCCAATCCGCGTATCTGTCTGTTGCCTTATCCAGGCTGTGTAAATGCTGCAGTTCAGGGTCCGAATTCCCGCGCAATCGTGGGGATGTGACGTAAATTGACGCTGTATGCGCGTTGCCGAACAGGAAGAACATGGCCGCCGTGGACGCGGACTCAAACACTGCATCCCTGGTGCCGTGCTGTGGAGACGGACAGTCTGTAAAAGCCTCAGCATGCTTCCCTGTCGCAGCGACGCCGTTCCTACGCCGTGTACGTAGCACCCTGCGCAGCGCCTACGCTAGGGCTTGAGGCACACCGGAAGTGTTTGTGGCGCTCCCGTTCCGCCTCGGCTGGCGGCTGCAGTTCCCCACGGCGCCTATCGCAGCAGCACTGAGGTAGATTTTGTAAAGTTGCCTTCAGTCCCTTTAAAGCTGCTCTTGAATGAGAATATACCGGCAGGCTGATTCCAAATCAACACCTCAGGCGCTGTCATGGTCATTTTAAAGCGCAATTCAGTTTTTTTTTTCAGAATTAAAAGTCAAGAATCAAATCATGAACGTCTCCAGACACAGTTCAGACTTCGAGCAAATGATCTGTACAGATACTTTCAAATCAGACATTAACTCACGAACCACAAGGAGAGAGAGACTGTTAGGAGAAACCCAAACAAAATGGAAGAGTATTTTATTTCTGTTGCAGAGGAAAATATTCCTAATAAAAAGCATATATCGCAGATATACAGGAGAATCTCAACAAAACACACTGACTATTAGGGACAAATGGGAACTGGAACTAAATGCTGTAACTGAAGATAATGTTTGGGAAGAAATATGTGTAGACGGTTATGAAGGATTGAACAGCCAACGATGGAAAGAATTTGATTGGAAACTAAAAATGAGACATTAATACCCCTTGTAACAACTCAAGATTTGTCAAGGCACCAAGGAGTAAAAGGTGCTGGAGGAAATGGTGATGATGTGCATATCATCTGGGAATGTCCAATGATTCAAGTGTTTGGGAAAAATGTCAAAGTAGAAATGGAGAATATTGTGAAGATAGAAATTCTTTTGAACTCGCTTGCAGACAAAGGACACATATAGCAAAGAACACAGACATATATATTGTGGATTCTGTTGTTAACTGCCAAGAGAACAGGACACAAAAAAAAAAAAAACCAACAACACAACAGTGGAGGAATAAAGTGAAACAGGTCTTCATGATGGAACAAGTGACAGCAAGGCTACGAATGAAAACAGACACTTCTGATCGAAGATGGGGGGACGTCCTGTCACACCTGGACATCAAGTGAAATGCCTTCATATAAAAGACGATCCATCATTCCAACAAATAGTTCTAATGTCTGTATTTATGTTTCTTCAACACTTTGATTTTGCATGTGTGTATGGACCAATGTGTTGTTCGGAAAAAATAAAAAGAGCCAAAAGAGCAACTGGAAAAATACAATAAAGTGAAAAAATAATTTGGAAGTTGTTTGTGCAGCAGACTTATTATAAGATTAAGAATTAATGAAGAATCTACACGTTTATGTTCTGCAAGTCATAAAAACAGCCCAATAAGGAGACACACACACACACACACACACACACACACACACACACACACACACACACCACAAGGTCCACCAGACGACCGACCAAGCAGGAAATAACTCCGCCAAAATGAATCTCGAATAAAACCACTTCTTTTACCATATTTCAAGTTTCATACATTTAAAACACCACTGTTGCTATTTCATGCAGTGTAGATCAAATTCAGAAACTTTAAAAATCATTAGTTTAAAACATTTTCGTCAACACGTCTCACCAGGAGCTGTCCGGATCTGCAGCTTCAGCTGGAACTGGAACTATTTTGAAAGCTATACACGAGCAATACAAGCTGAAATGGCAGTGAAGCGGTCAAATAAATGAACTTTCAGGCAGAAAATATTACTCAGCCTTCATGCAATTAAACAAAATAATATCATAATGCACATAGATATATGTCAATAGAAACCTTTCTTCCATTTAAAAGCTGCCTTTGAATGATCTGTATGGCTGTAGCTCTATAATGTCACGTGACACACTTTGCACCAGTACGGTTCCTTCTTTCTGTACACAAACTTCCTGCTGGATTGGAGGAAAAACCAGCTGAAAGATGAATTACAGTAATGGAGCTGTGCCTCATATTATTGTCAGTAACAGTACGTTACTGTAGTTGAAATGATGGGAAAAGTAATGAGTTAGATTACTTGTTAGTAGAAGTAGTAACGCGAAGCAGAAACACACTTGGTCTTTATTGTCCTGGTAAAAACACATTTGGGGTTTTGTTTGTTGGTATTTGTTCGGTTTATTCTGTAACTTTTTTCTTTTTTTTAGTCCTGCTGTGTGTAAAAGGTTTTCAGGATTATCTCATCATTTCAGTGAACATCACTACTTTTCAATAATATTATGAACACAGGTATGATTACTGGAGCTTCTGCGTGTTTAATAACAGCCGCCTCTTTACGACGTCCTTTGCTGTGTTTCTCAATGTTTCTGGTTTTATAGTGTTTTGATGTGAATCAGCTGGGCCCTCAGCAGACCTCCTGCTCTTATTCTGATGAGAGACATTTCTTCAACTGGCCCCCCACGGCTTGTTGCTGCAGATTCATCGAGAACATACTTTTTTGTGTTTTTGCAGTGTTTTCTGAATCTCCTCTGTTGCTGTGGAGGCTCATCGCTCCGTTCAGACATGAGAACTGTTCAGTCATCAGGGTTTATTTTGTGTTTCTCACTTCTGACGGTCTGAAGGGACCATATTCCACAGAAACCACATGTCAGTCAGTCAGAGGGAGAACAGTCAGCTGGCTGCTGACTGATCCCTGCTGGCTGTTCTCACATCTGGATCCTCCAGGACTCCCCTGATCTGATGAGGACATGAAGCCAGTGTCTCCCTCCTTCCTCTGTCTGCTGCGACCACCCGGTGACACACTCACACACACACACACTCACACACTCACACATTCACTCACTCACACACACACACAGCCCCCCTCTCCATTGTCTCTGCTGGAGTTCATTCTCTGCCCCACGAGGCTCTGGAGTTGGTGTTATCTGGGATGGCAGAACACCCAGGGCCCGTCCCTTCCCCTCCTCTCCACTGTGGTCTATTTCTGTCCCTGCGTCTCTCTGCTCTCAGCCTCTGACGTCTCGCTCGCTCTGAGCAGATGAGGGCTGTCAGTGGAGGCTTTCTCAGCTCCTCGTCACACCAGCAAACTGAAGGAATCCAAACAATGCCTCGCCCTCCCTTGGCTTTGATTCGGCCAGATTGTTTCCCGCCTCATCCACTTACCCAGAAGAGGAGCAGCAATAGAGCAGCGGATGTGTGGGGATGACTCCTGGACGTTTCTGTCCCTCTTTTCCCTAATTTAGAGTCATTACAGCGATGAGATGTTATTTTTATGGCCAGAGCAATTAAGTAATGAGACATAAATGATGATTGCAGAGCGGCGAGGCAGGAGGATCCAGTGAAGAGCGGGGAGGGCAAAGGCAGTCCGGGGTGAAGGGAGCGCACGGCACAAGAGAGGATTATTTACAGAAAGAAGAAAAAGAATCATCTGAGAATTCGCTGAGTCACTGGAAGAGTGAAAAAGTGCCGAGCGGCTGTCTTCTGTCTCCTCCTCACACCAAGCCTCACAGCGGCTCCCCACCAGCCCTGCACACACACACACACACACACACACACACACAGGGCTCCTGAGAGGACGGGGGGTGAGGCGCCTTGCTACCGCCCGGCCTCCTCGTCGTATCGACTCCGCTGGCGTCACGCGGATTTATTACTGCCCAGCACATCGCTGAGGAACGCAGAGAAAACACAACTGGAGCCGCTCAACAATAAAGTAACAGATCCCACACACACACACACACACACACACACACACACACACACACACGCCCTCTGGCCACAGTCGGCCTTTTGTGGATTTGACCACATTTCCATTGAGCACCTCCATTCCTCCCTCTGCGGTGTCTGTGTGTGTGTGTGTGTGTGTGTGTGTGTGTGTGTGTGTGTGTGTGTGTGTGTGTGAGAGAGAGCAGGGTCTGCTGACATTTGCCCTGATCGCCGTGTAAAGCCATATGTTGCACTGCGGCTGTAAAACTTGGTGAAAATGTTGCATAAATTCCGTCACATGCTCCACTTGGCGGGAGGTCGCCGGCCTCGGCAGCAGAAGCCAGCCTTTGCTGGATAATCCCGTCGATCGCAGCGCTCAGTGAGCAGGAGGCATTTGTTTGATTGGTCAGGATGGATTATATTGAGTTAGGCCGTAACGCAAACCACAGCAGTGCGGGAGAGAAGTGACGGGGCTGGTTTGAAGGTACAGGAGAGCCAAGAGAAGGAACTGACTGGAACCTTGTCATGATTCCACCACAGTTAATCAATGACTTCTTCAACACATTCAAGTCCAAACAAAAGGTCTGAAAAACACAAAGCCCTCAATTATTCAGGATCTCAGTGAATCACGAAGGGTTTCTGAGTTTGCATGGTCTTCCTGTGCAGTTTTTTGTGCACACGTTGACATGAAGGTGTGTGTCTGCAGCCAGAAGCAGACACTACCGCAGTGCTCTGGAGCCTCCGGCCGGTCTTCATGTGTTTCTGAGTGCAACTGAGAGCAGGACTCATCCTCTCATTTTGGAGTCGGCGGTCTGGTTCACACAGCTCACGCTTGCTGTCCTGCATGGCTGCAGGTGGTGTGAGCTGGGCGGTGTGTGTGAACCGCTGGAGCAGCAGAGACTCATCCTGGCTTCACTCCCCGTATGAACCGGTCCAGAACCAGAACCAGAACCCGACCCTGCTGGCTGCTCTCTGTCCCCTGCAGCTCAGGTCTCTGCATCAGGTTCAGTCCCTTCGGTGACTGAATTATTATTTCAAAGTGTTTATCTCAGGTGAGAATTTATATTTTATTCTGCTGACTCCTGTTTTTATCCATTCATTCATTTTCTAAAGTCTGGAGTTTAGTAACTTCCTGTGTTCTGCTAGTTTCAGTCATCTGTAATCTCTGTTTGGGTTTTGTTGCTAGTTTTCAGTGTGTAGTTCACCTCCTGTCCACTAGCTGGCAGCATTGAGTCTTTGCTTTCTATTCATTTTTTTTTACATCCTGTATTTTTGTGAGATTCTAAGTTTAGTAATAAACTTTAAATTTTATATTTTCGTGTGTGTGTGTGTGTGTGTGTGTGTGTGTGTGTGTGTGTGTGTGTGTGTGTGTGTGTGTGTGTGACTGCATCATCTGCATCTCAACATCAAACTTCACCATGACCATGGAACACTGCGAGGCAGCAATCACTGCTTATTTGTGACTGGATGAATGGAACAGGTGCTGGAAAATAGACAAAATCAGTAAAAAAGCATTTTACTCACACCTGCATGCTGGTGCGCTGGAGTCAGCTCTGACGCTGGAACGACGCTCACGTCCAGCAGGTGGAGTGAAGCTCCAGACCTGGAGCAGCGGCTCCTGCTGGGCCGGGACGAGCCGGGACGGGCCGAGGCGAGACGGGGCCGAGGCGAGCCGGGGCCGAGGCGAGCCGGGGCCGAGGCGAGCCGCCGCGATCCGCTATGACTCAGCTCTGTGAAGTGGGACTGGGTCTATGAAGAGATTAAAGGGCTGGAGAGCCGGGCAGAGAGAGCGTGGGCAGACAGACGGAGTCCGCCAGAGTCCAGAAACCTGCTGGAGAGACCAGAGAGCTTCACCAAACACTGACTCACCAAACTGAACCGTCGTCCACGCCTCACACACTCCGGCGGTGTGCTTCCTCGGTGGGGAAACCAGCAGCTGGAGAGATCGCTGCTCTAAGTTTGCTTTTTATCTTAATTCCATCATTTTTTCTCTTTATTAGAAGAAGTTCTAATAATAATCAAACGGCAGAAGTTCAACCCTCAAAGCCCAGCCCGGTCCAGGGAGACCATGCAAACGAAGACTCAAACCGGGACTCCCGTGAGCGTGAGGCGGATTGCTCACTGCGCATGCAGCCCGCCTGGTGATGGTGATAATGTTGCTCAGTAACTGCTGCATGTGTCAAGAATCCTGTGAAATGGTTTGAAATGTCCTGCCGAGCACAAAACGTCTTCGTCAAGCTGCCCGACGCTTCAGACCTGAATCAGGCGTCGAGGCGTTTCTGGGGAGGAACGAGTCGGGTTCAAGGGTCACAGTCCTCCGCGGGGTCGCCACATGCATGCTCATGTCACACGTCCCGCTGTACATTAGAGCTCTTTCTGCGGCTGATTGGGGTCTAAAGGTCTGGTGTGATCCGGCGGGTACTCCCTCCCACACCCCGGCTCTGTCATGGTTCTGGAGCTGCCGGTTCAACGCCCTCCACCTCGGCGAGGGCGTCATTTCGCGGTGACAGGCCTAAGACCCAGTTAATGAGAGGATTTGCTCCTTATCGCGCTGACTGGACCTAATTACAGGGAAACATTTGGCGGCGTGTTGAAGCGCCGCTGCTCAGGCAGGAGCTGTAAAGCCAGTCTGAGACGCGTCACTCACTGCCGCTTCCTCCTGCTTCCTGGAAACCAGAACAAACAGAGTCCAGTCCAGTCCAGTACTCTGGAGGGCAGAGGAACCCAGCCGCAGTGCTCTGCAGAAAGAAGAAGAATCCTTCCATCTGTCTGGTCCTCCATCCATCCATCATTCATCATCGATTTGTCCATCCATCCATCTGTCGGGTCATCCATTCATCCAATCATCCATCCATCCATCATCCATCCATCCATCCATCCATCCATCCATCCATCCATCTAATCCATTTGTCCATCGGTCATCCATCCAATCAAACGTTGGTTTGTATATCCATTCATCCATCCATCCATCCATCCATCCATCCATCCATCTGTGTGGTCATCCATTCATCCAATCATCCATCCATCCATCATCCATCCATCCATCCATCCATCCATCCATCCATCCATCCATCCATCCATCCATCCATCCATCATTCATCCATCCATCCATCCATCCATCTCTCTCTCAGTAAATCTGTCTCTCAGGAGTTCTTCAGTCGTAGACTGTCGACCTCACACACATCAGGATATTAAGTTACACACATGGAGTTCAAAGGTCAGTGATTCTCAGTGCAAACAGTGAATGTGGTGTTTTGGGGACGTGAATTTACCAGACTCCATTTTTATAACCAAAGACGGGTGTGACCCGACGGTGAGCCTCACTCTCCCCGGTGAACACGTCTCCAGCCAAACGCCGTTTTCTCAGGTTCACGTTTGACCTGAGACGACGGCGACGAGGAGCGATGCAGCTGCGAACATCTGGAGAGCAAACAGGTACAGCCACACCTCTGCGTGTGTGTGTGTGTTTGTGTGTGAGAGCGCGTGCACGTGCTCTCACACAAACACACACACACGTCACACATGCTGCTTAGCAGATGATCTGTGCTCGTGGAGGATCTGCGAGTCACAGCAGAGAGAAACTGTACTTGAAGAAGAAGAAGGAGGAGGAGGAGGAAGACTCTATTTTTATCCCGGGGTCCCGGGGGACGAGGGGAAGGGGCCGCTGAGGGCTCCCCTCCTGCTCTGGCGGAAAAACCCAGCAGGAGGAGACGCCAGCCAGACAGGAGACACACGTCCACATCCGGGGCTGTTTGCTGCCAGACGTCGTGGAGCTGCTGGAGGATTTCAGCTGCTTGTTAGCAGAATCTGCCGAGCAGCAGCCTT
Source organism: Salarias fasciatus (assembly GCF_902148845.1). Lineage (NCBI taxonomy): Eukaryota > Metazoa > Chordata > Actinopteri > Blenniiformes > Blenniidae > Salarias > Salarias fasciatus. Next base: position 2,769,046 of record NC_043762.1, read on the forward strand.
CATTCTTCATTCTTCAGTGACCTCCGCCGATGAACTGAACGCTTCTCTCAGCCGCTTTGGATAAAAGACCCATTTTCTCCATTTTCTGTTGCTGTGACAACAGCGAGGACAAGAGGAGGCAACCTTGGAGGCCGGACAGCTTTGTGTCGACAAACAGAGGCTGTGGGCTGAACGGTGCGCCAACACTGACTCACAGCTCGGGTCTGAGCCCGGCGGCGCCGCAGTGTGAGCCGCCGCCGCTCCGTTAGTGGCCGGGGGTCACTCAGAGAGCTGAGGCTGGGAGGCTCCTGCTGGTCCTGAAGGTGGTCTGGAGGGTCCTCGAGGTGGACTTTTAAAAAGATGTCTCCTCTTCCCTAGCTTTCCAAATCACATCTAAGTCTCACATGTCATTAAATCTTTTCATTTTTCTCTGTTTTTTCAATGTAACTGATTTATTTTCCAAGTGAAAAAGCTCACGAGCACACCACAACACCGTCCTGAGAATGGAGAAAAAACTGTCATGCAACAGGTGAAATTGGCCACATGACCAGGAGTCTTTACATAATGTTGCACCTCTGTAGAAATAAAGAAAGACATGTGAAGTGTCACGATTGATGACCAGCTGACCTTTAAGGTTCGCGTGGCCATCAGGAAGATCTGACCCTTCCTGACCCAACAGCCCACACAAGATCTGGTCCAGGCTCTGGAGATGTCTCTCCTCTGGCGGGTCTCCCTGCAGGTCCAGTCAAACCTCTACAGAGGATCCAGAATGCAGCAGGTCTGGTCTTCAACCAGCCCAGCAGAGCTCAGGCCCTCCCCTGTTCATCTCCCTTCACTGGCTTCCAGTTGCAGCCAGAATCAAATGCAAAACTCTCCTCCTGGCTTACAGAACATTTACAAGAACGGCTCCGGCCGACCTGGACTCCCTGATCCAGGTCTCCTCTCTACCTGGAGCTTCCGGCCCAGCTCGGCTCTAAACCTCCAGCCAGACTCTCCTCTGTTGTTCCCAAATGGTGGAACAAAAGACCAAACTCTGTGAGTTTTGCTGAGTCCCTTTCTACTTTTAAGAGACAGTTGAAGACTCAAGTGTTCAGAGAACACAGAGGCACTGAATCCGACTGCACCTTAGGGGTAGAATAAGTCAGGTGGTCCAAAACCCAGCACTTATTTAGCACTGACTAAGAAGAGAAAAAAGGCAGGTTAGTCAAATGTTTGGTTGTTTGAATCTTCATGGGGTATCTGGGCTCTTCATGGGGTATCTGGGGCTCTTCATGGTATATCTGGGCTCTTCGTGGGGTATCTGGGCTCCTCACAGGCCAGCTGGTGCTCTTCAAGGGGCTTAGGAGCTCTTCATGGGGTATCTGGGCTCTTCATGGAGTATCTGGGGCTGTTCATTCGGTCCTTGGGCTGTTCATGGGGTATCTGGAGCTTTTTCATGGGGTATCTGGGCTCTTTGTGGGGTATCTGGGCTCTTCATGGGGTATCTGGAGCTCTTTGTGGGGTATCTGAACCCTTCATGGGGTGTCTGGGCTCTCCACTGGGTATCTGGAGCTCTTCATGATGTATCTGGGCTGTTCATGGGGTATCTGGGGCTCTCCACTGGGTATCTGGAGCTCTTCATGTGGCATCTGGGCTGTTCATGGGGTATCTGGGCTGTTCATGGGGTGTCTGGGTTCTTCATATCTGGGGCTCCACTGCTGCTGAAATCTCCAGTAGTAAAATGTCAACTCAATCATCAAATCTACATCATGATGATCACAATCCAGGGAAATATTTGTGACGATCATCAAAGGTCATTTGAACCCCTAATTGGCTCGCTGTCTCTTTAAAAGCTATTTTTAGAAACAAACCTTTGTTTCTTCATTATTGGGAGTAAAACAGCCATTTGTGTCTGAGTGTATTTTACGTTAAAATGATCAAAATCAATGTTAAATTGATCAATCAATATTGTGGCTTAACGAGAGAGTAGTAAAGGCTGAAGAGAGTCCCCGCAGCGGCGTCCGCCCGCCCGCTGCTTTGTGAATCAAATGAGCTGCAGGTGAAGGGTTGTGAGGGTTGTGAGGGTTGTGTTGTGTTTCTCTTCACCTCTGCAGCACAGATGAGTCATGCACATACAGGTGGTTTGGCACAAGATAAAACCAGAGGCTTTCACCCTGAAAAGCTGAGAGCCAGACACACAGGCCAGTCCGTCCCCAGTCTGAGAGCCGCTGCCTCGCTCTCTGTGTTTAGTCTGACATCTTGTGGTCGAACGACGGACGCCAGCTGCAGAAACAAGACTTTTCTCTCTGTGGGTTCACGGCAGGAGGCCGAAACCAGCTGCTGGTTAATGGATTACATTGTTTCTGACAATCATCTTTCACATGCTGCCATGTACAGTAGCTGTTGAAGATAAGCAAATGAATAAATAACGGGTCCCTCAACAGATTGACAACATTATCTAACAGCCTTATTGAAAGGAAGGCCCTGACCGCGCTTTTAAAAACTTGAACGTTCTCTGTAGCTCTCAGGTTCTGCAGCAGGCGGTTCCTTGAACAGGTATGTAGTGCTGGAGAGCAGCCCCGTCCAAGGTTCTTGATTTAACAAAGAGGGAATGATTAAAAGGCTGAACCCAGAGAAGCTGAGAGTTCACCACAGAACACAGGGTAAAGCAAATCTGGACGATAGGAAGGTGGAAGACCATGGAACCGTGGAGACATTTAGAATCAAAGAACCTTAAGATCTGTCTTAGGACACAGGCAGAACCAAAACCGGTCTGGAGCAAACAAAGGTTCTGGAACAGCTGACGGTTCTGGATCAGATAAAGGTTCTGGAGGTTGAGGTTCTTTACTTGATCTGATGTTTTAAAGACATTTCCTGTCATCTTGATTGTTGTTCCTCTCCTACAGCCTCAGGACCAAGTTAACTTTGAGCTGAAGGAAGTTTTCTGCCATCCTTAACATCTAGAACACTGAAAAAGTCTACGGGTGGGCTGCATGTCTTCAGGAGATGTGCTGTCCAGCTGTGTGTCGTCAGCACAGCTGTGAATATCAGCATCATGTCCAGTGATGACCGCCTAAGGGAAGCACTGAAACGTTAAAACAGATCTCCCTCTCTTCCACGCCTCACTTGTTTCCTTGACAGACTGTTTATTTGCTATGTCACTGAATGGATGCATGAACATAAATATACAGTGGGACTCTATAAATTAATTTCCCCTTTTGGGATGAATATAGTGGTGTGAAGTGAACTAAAGTGAGCCTTAGGTCTCATTCACACATACGCGGCTTTGCGGGCTAAAATGACAGAACAGTATTGATTTGATTTTTTTTTTTTGATTTTGATTTGATTTATTTATTTCATTCATTTAAATAAAACAAAAAGTGAATGCAACATACTTGCATCTGCATACTTCAGCACAGATATGAATGAAAAGGTACAGAAAGAAGCAAAAGCTTATAATATCTGCCCCTTGTCAATTCAGAAATCCTTTAAACTTCCGATTGCATCACTTAATAAAACAATACATCCATAGTTTAAGAAAACAGTGGTGATGATAATTGTAATGGAAACCAGAGGCCTGAGGACTAGTATGTGATCTGAGGCTGCTGATATTACTCCATGTTGCCTTAGAATGGTACTGATATTTTAGATTTATGTGAACAAAGCAGATACATTTCAATGGTTCTTTAATTCTGCATATTTTCATTCAAATTTTGACGCTTCAGTTATTGAATAAAATGTAAATTTGTATTAGCTGATATGGTGGGGACTTTCTCATTTCCCAATTGTACCTGAAAGCATCGTGAGTTGGTTCAGCCCCTCCCATGGCCCCGCCCCTCAGGGTATTTAAGGCACCTGTGCCGCCATGGCGCCTCTCTGACCCTGCTGCTGGCTGCATGATGTGTTCCCCTGTGACTCTGAGGTAGGCTACCAGTTAGCATTGTCTCAAAGATTTTAGAACTTCTAGAGGAGTTCCTTTGACTGATGTTGCTGTGTTAACCTGTTTGACAGTCTCGTTTGTCTGATACCGCGTCTTGTGAGGGATGTGCTGTCTGCTCGAAAGTACCAAGGTATCTTACTGTTACTCTTGCTGCTCTACAATTAACAACAATGTCACAATCAAAGCTTCTTTTCTTAATGTGGACTGTTCTTTCTTTTCTAGGGTTTCTCAGCTGCTGTTTTATCCAAGTTCAGCCTTTTCTTGTTTATCTTTAGTTTTATTTTTGAGGTTAGTTTAGCTCCACTCAGCTCTCATTCCTCATGTGGACCTTGCCACTTTGACAAATGAAATAATAATTAAAAAAATTGCAATATATTTCTATTCAACAATTGGACTAGGTAACTATATCTACGAATGTATGTGAATATATTTGAATGTATATTTCTGTTCTTGAATGTTGGTCAAAACCCAGAGAATAAAACTTCTGATACTAACGTTCTCCAAGGTTTCACTCATTGAATCAGTACAGTCTTTTATTAATCACTTCCCTTTATCCGTTTTAAATTTACATTTCAAAAAATGTCATTTAACGGCATTTTTTAATTTTGGCATGTTTGTCTTGGACACTTGTGTCATTGGTGTTTTTTGTGCGTCTTCAATAGTTCATTTTGTACAAAATAGTTGTTTTTGTTCAACTTTCAGAACTTATGAAATGTACTGTGCTGTATTTGAAGTATAAATGTGTGGAGACCATAGAAGCAAATGTTTCATATTCTCAGATTATGGGATTATTATGGGATTATTTTCATGACGTGTTTGTCAGAACTATTCTGAACTATTCTTGGTTCACTGTAAGAACAAATGGGAGATGTAGTTTCACACTGAGAGGTTCAGCATTTTAAACTGTTTAGAGACGAACATAAAAAACCCTTACAATCATTTCCTTCAATAAAAACAGTTTATTGTGGGAAAGCGTTTACACTTGGTCAAAGTTCGTTTCCGTCTAGCGCGTTTAAAAAAGCGGGTTTGTTTCCGGAACTCTAAGTCCCATCATGCACTGCGGCGCGTGGTGCTGGCGGGAGTTGTAGTCCACAGCTGGTTCGGTTCCGTGAGTCCACAGTAGAGGCGGAATCTGCTCTGCAAAGACAAACAGATGTGAAATTATTGATCAGGTACGACGAACAGCTGCTTCTCCCGCGTCCTGCCGGCGCGGACGGCTCGGCCTCGGTCCCAGCACGTGCTCGTGTCCCCTGTCCTGTCGGTATTTCCCGCTGTCGCGGCTCGTTCGTGGCGAAGCGTTTCCTTTTGTTCAGCTAGCTTATTGCAGAAATGTCTCAATTCACGATAACCGAGGATTTGTCCCCCTTCGGCACCGGGGCGGCCCGAATCCGGGCGTCCCGTCTCGGCTTGGCGTTTCCCGTGACACGTCGACGTTCATCCGGCGAGCCGTGCCGAAAGCTGGGCGTTTATTAGCCGCGCGGACGGCGTTAGCCGCAGAAATATGTCACCTGTAGCCGCATTAGCACGGGGCTAGGCTAATTAGCATGTGGCTAAGCTAATTAGCGTGTAGCGTGTTTACATCCGCTAACCGGGAGGAGCGGCTCCGCAGCGCTGGAGGGAGTTTACCGGAGGACTCCTCTTCCTGACGGGAGTCTGGTGTCTGCTCTACTAACTGACTCGTCTTGTGTCCACAGGGTTTTGTGAATTTATGGAAACATGTCGAAGAAACGGGGCAGGTAGGCTGACACAGCAGATTAAAGTTCACCTGGCCAGGGTTTACACAACTCTGATATCACATTTAACGTCTCACAGCGCTAAAATTACACTTTCATATCAGACATAGTTACGCATTGTCACACAATTTACATAAATGATGTGAAATAGGGTTAAAATGTTACCCTACCACCAGTAAAATGACTGTTACTCACACATAATACCTTGTCAATTGTAGGGAAGTTTTTGACAATTTATTCAATTTACCTTGTAAAATCAGTTAAATTTACAGTATTTGTTTACTTTATACACTCAAAGCCAAAATGACATTTAAGTGACCCCACAGGAACATGGTGGTCTGTTCAGTTGTTACAGCGTCTGTAGATGTTTTCATTCGTATTGAGTTTTTATTTCCACATTAGACGGATTTCCTCTGAACCACAGCTCCAACCCACAAGCCGCACGCTGCATGAGCTCATGTTTCATTTCACGTTACGATTCACGTTCTCCGCAGAATATTCTCCTGTGAGATCTTTCAGGGTTGATTGAACTCTGTTCGTGTTCAGATTGGTCTCTGCTGGCGTTACAGGATGAACGGTTTTCTTTAGGTTTCAGTCCTGCAGTGAAAAACTTCAGAGTGCTTTGAAACATTGAGGAATTGTGCTCTGTGTCGTCTCACAGAGGCATGAAATCCCCCTAACTGAGGCTCATTGAGCGCTTTGCTTCTACAATTATTTCTCAGACAAAACACAAAGTGTTGAAGGACACTGGGTTCAGACGTTCCCACATGACATCTGGCTCAAGACGTGTCCGGATGATTTACCTCCCGAGCTGGGAAGTCTGCTCCAAACAAACCCTCCCAGACCTTCAGCAACACTACTTGTTTTCTGACCGAGCCAGATCGGTCCAACTCTGCCCAAGTTCCCAGCACCTCATTTCTCTGTTCGCCTAATAGAAATTTAAAGAATAGTGAAATAAATCCCAGCAGGAAACTGTCTGGATTTAGAAAAAAATACTGTTTGGTATTTTAACCAATGTCCTGAAATATACTGTTTGTGTCAAAAGTTATTTGAACATTTTAACAGATTTAACATCAGATTTTCTGGACTGAAATGAAAAACACTGTTCGGATTTAGCGTCTTGACACTGTGACACAGTGGAGCTTCATATGTATGGAGCAGGTTAAGGTGGGTTGTAGGAGAAGGTTGCCGTGCACGTCGTCGTGCACGTGGCCTTCCTTCACATTTGCGTTGCAGCCTGGTCGCTGCCTGACAGGACCTGGGAACGCTGGTAAATGTTTGCTGTGACTCTGACATGTAGAGGCTGGAGTTGTGCATCCGGTTTAAAGCCGAGTGGAGCTCCTCTCCTCCTCCTTTCTCACACACTTCTCTGCCCTCTGATTGGTTGACAACCTGCCCACAGGGTGACGTCTGCATAAAGACAAGAGGACCTGACGTTTAACGCTGCTGGAATGTGAAACCATGCCAGCAGTCATTTTGGTGTCTGTGTTGCTCCGGTAGCTACTTTTTAACTTTCTGACTTCTAACAACTGGTTAAAAACGTTTTTGTTCACTTTGAGTTGAGAAACTTGGTGGTTGTCACTGCTGGATGTGGTCACTGTCGGTTGTGGGTTCGTCACTGCTGGTTGTGGTTTTCACTAGGGCTGCACAATTAGTGGAATTTTAATAGTGATCACGAGTTTGGCTGCCACAATTAAATTAACGTGATCTTCGGCGATATTTCCATTTAAAATGCCGCTCTGCTGGAAAACCTCTCTAATCAAGAATGGTCAGTAGTCAGCCAGCCACCAGGGGGCGAGCACGTGGCTCAGGCTTCATCACACTGCCTGAATAACAAGCGCACCCTGCAGCAGCAGCTTCATGGAACGCGGTGGACGGATGAGAGCGAGTCGTGGTGACAGAGGGAAGTCCGGCAGCCTGGACAGTGAGGAGAACCTGCTGGACTGGAGGAAGGAGCAGCAGACTCCTCCCACCAGTTTCACAGCTGGAAACGAAGTACTTCCTGCAACAAGTTGCCCATCAGAGTCTTTATCTGTACTGACCGGCTTCACTCGTCTCTCAAGCCAGAAAATGTTGACAGACTGGTGTTTGTGGCCAGAACCCTGTCGGCCTAACGGCCTCATGTTGCTGCCTTTTCTGTATAAGATGTTCCTCTGTTAGTTATTGAGTTGCACTTTGTGATTGCTCTCTGGAATAGCGTATTTATTCAGTTGTCCTGTGGTACATTTTAAATTCTTGATTAAGTTTTTTTTTTTCTATGATTAAGCGTTTATGCTTTGAATCCTCATTTTGCACTAGAAACTGTTCAGATTGTTGGTTTGAAAGTAGTGCAATAAAAATTCAGATGTATTTCTTAAAGCTCGGGTAGTCGATGTTGTCCAAAAGCTCTTCTTGTCATACTGAGTGAAATGCTCCTTCCCCCCGGGAGAAGTCAATACATTACGTGGACGGAAAAAATCTGACCACTGTAGCGGCCACAGGAGTGTAAAATGCCGACCAATCGTATCGCGCGGACCGCTCTTAAGGAACCAATCAAATCCCTTTGCCGTTCTACCAGCTCCCTACGCGTTCATTTCAATGGCGTGCACTGGCCCTGGTTCAGAGTGCACGCGTTGCCAAGGCGCTCTCGGCGCTCGCGGCTCGCGTGAAAAATAGAACAAAGCTGAGCGGCTAATAACATTGGAGGCGATCACAAACTCTGTGCACGCGGCGCTTCCACGTCCAGTGCGTTCGCTCCCATCGGGAGCTCCTCCAATGGGGCGGGAGCTGGGCGGAGCCTTGGGGAGATGCTACATTCGAATACATGCTAGTTTTCCAAGATCGCCGACCCGAGCTTTAACATGATGAATAGTCATGATTAAAAAAATTCTCAAAATTAAATTCAGCTTTATTTATAAGTGCCAATTACAACATAGTCGTTTCTAGACACTTTAACAGAGCAGACCCAACAGATCCACATGAGCAGCATCAGCGACTGTGCACAGGAAAAACTCCCTTTTAACAGGAAGAACCCTGCAGAACCAGGCTCAGAGGAGCAGAACCCTGCAGAACCAGGCTCAGAGGAGCAGAACCCTGCAGAACCAGGCTCAGAGGAGCAGAACCCTGCAGAACCAGCTCAGAGGTGGCGGATGTCTGCTGTTCTGGTTGGGGGGAGGGGACAGAGGAGGAGATAGGACAGACAGGTACATTTCTTGTCTTGACAAGGTACACAGACGACAAGAGAAACAGTGGTCAGTGACACGTAGTTATGAAATATTACAAGAAAAAGAAGTGAAGCAGAACTGGGAGCCGGTTCCACACGGTAGGAGCCGGGGTTCAGTAAACCTTCTAACCCACTGGGTCCAGGTCGTCTCATTAGATCAATGTTGGCTCAATGATCAGCTGTTTTGGTTGATGTCCAGTTTGAAACCGTTTACACCCAGGTCGTCTCATTAGATCAGTGGATCAGCTGATCCTTCAGTCACGGCTCTAGTCCAGCTAAGAGACAGCCTCTCCTTCCAGGGTTTTTGGTGTTCTGACTTTGTAGTCTCCCACAGTGGAGTGAACTTATGAATCCCGGAGAGAGAGAGAGAGAGAGAGAGAGAGCTCCCAATCTACAGCAACACTAAGAAAAAGGTCCAGGAAGTCCTGAACCAGCCCCCCTAACAGAAGCTGGGAGCTGGCTCCACAGGACAGGCACCGGATATCGTGATTATCATTTTGACCATAATCGTGCAGCCCTAGTTTTCACTGTTGGTTGTAGTTCTGTCACTGCTGGTCATGGTGTTCACTGCTGGATGATGTTACTGCTGGTTGCATTGTTGTCACTGTGGGTTGTAGTTGCCATGACAGCGGCGTCATGTCGTTTCTCCTGCCACTGCAGCAGTGTGTTGTAGCTGTTAGAGCGAGGAGGAAGCCGTTCTGTCCACAGAACCAAAGAGCTGTGGCTCAGGGGAACCAGGAGCAGGTCCAGGTCTGGGGGTCTTCCCTCGGGGTGTTTCACTGGTGCCGGTCGTGTCCCGGCCTGCTTGAAGCCGGCAGACGTGGCGTCCCGCTGACCCGCCGCCTGTGGCCTCCTCCTCCTCAGGAAGCGCAGCAGTGGAGAGTTGAGCGAGAGCTCGGCGTCCACCCTGAGCCCGGATCCGGACAACCTGCTGGGCCGGCGGATCCAGCACACCTGGAGGGAGAAGGGCAACGTGACCAAGTGGAAGGGCACGGTGCTGGAGCGGCTCAGCGTCAACAGCTCGCTCTACATGGTGAAGTACGACGGC
>NC_043762.1:2783926-2801426 GCF_902148845.1 Salarias fasciatus
AGCATCACAACAAAATCACTAGTCTTCCACTCAGCACCACCAGCTCGCCGCGGCCGCCGCCGCCGCCGCCGGTTCCCTCTGGAGACAAGAGCAGAGCAGTCAGAGACGCTGCCAGGCTTCAACTGCTCAACTCCACAACCTGGAGCTGCAGCTGGAGCAGAGGATGAGAGGATGAGAGGATGAGGGGATGAGGCCCAGCTGCTGCAGAGCTCACCTGTTGGCGGCTCCTGAACTTCACATGGAAAACACAACATCCGGTCCTCCAGTCCGCTGATTCCCTCTGAAGCCTGCTGACATTCCATCCCTCCTTTGTTGTTGTAATGCCAACCTTTCAGCTCCTCTCTGAAGGAGGGAGACAGGAGGAGGAGGAGGAGGAGGAGGGAGAGAGAGAGAGAGAGAGAGAGAGAGAGAGAGAGAGAGAGAGAGAGAGAGAGAGAGAGAGAGAGAGAGAGAGAGAGAGAGAGAGAGAGATGCAGTGAGCAGGAAAAGCTGTGAATTCAGGAGAAATGTAAACAAAAGCCAGCGATTAGACCGAAGGAGCTCCAGAAAAGAACGAGAGGAGCCGGTTGTCCTGATCTCCCAGTCTGGCTGGGAGCTGGTAGCTATGCAACAGGACTGGAGTCGGTGGGAGAGGGGGATGGGGGGATGGGAGGATGGGGCAGAGGGACGCCGGGAAGACAGGGAAAAAAAGGAGGAAGAGCAAACTGCATGAGGAAAAGAGGACAGAGAGCAGAGCAGAGAGGAGCCAGCGTGCACACCTCTGTCCAAACAGCGCGAGGCCACGCGCAGCCCGGGGCTGCCAGCAGGTCCTGCCTTCAGCGGTCATGGTGTTAACATGCAGCGCGTGGCCGTGGACGGAGCTGTCCGCGGGCTGGGTGCTGAATGACGCCCTGATCCCCTCCACGTCCGCCTCTCCGTCTGCTCCTCTCCATCTCCACTTCTCTCCTCCTTCCCTCCTCTCTACCTCTCCATGTTTCCCTCCTCTCCTCCTCTCCTCCTCTCCCCCTCTCCATCCCTCCATCCCTCCATCTCGTCTCGATCCCGGCCTGGAAACCCTGCCACCTGTTGCTGCACTGAAGTTTTCTCTCCGGAGACGAAGCCCCGCAGACCGCTCTCCGGTCCTCCGGTTCCTCGCGCGGCTGGAGCGGCGGAGCTCGGCTCTCCTTCCTCCTCAAATCACGGCAACATGACGACATGATGAACCTTCTCCCCGCAGGCGAGGCAGGAAGGGAGGAAGGGAAGTCATTTTCCCTCCACTCCGCCGCCGAGCCGCTGTTTTCCCTTCTTTAGGCTTTCTGGCTTCGGCGCGTGTTTTTTTCCAACGCGCACGGTGCGTGAAAACCAGGAAAACTGAGAATCGAAGCATTAAAAGCAGAGAGAAGCTGCAGGTGGAGGACTCACCGCGACGCACCGTGTGGGGAGGATGGAGGCTTATTCCAGCCGTGCGCCTCCTCCTCCTCCTCCTCCTCCTCCTCCTCCTCCTCCTCCTCCTCCTCCTCCTCTTCCTCCTCTTCCTCCTCTTCCTCCACCCGGGCTCCACCTCGGGTTGTGGGGATGAGGCTGGAGAAGATGGATCAGGGAGCTTTTATGTCTGCTGCCGGAGAAGACAAGGAGGAGGTGGGAGGATGAGGAGTGACGACTCCTGCAGGAGACCAATTGACGGCATTTCTCGCTTTTCTTTTTTTCTTTTTTTTCATATAAAGCCTGTTCAGGGTGCGGCCAAAGCAGCAGTCACGTGACAAGAGACCACACTGTGCAACCTGCAGCCCTGTGGAGGCTCTACAGCCTTGTGCGTGGCTCTACAGCTCTGTGTTGTGGCTCTGCAGCCCTGTGGAACCTCCACAGCCCTGCAGGCTCTACAGCCCTGATAAGGCTCTACAGCCTTGTGCGTGGCTCTACAGCTCTGTATTGTGGCTCTACAGCTCTGTATTGTGGCTCTACAGCTCTGTATTGTGGCTCTATAGCTCTGTTGAAGTTCTACAGCACTGTGATGTGACTCTGCTCTACGTTGTAGCTCTACAGCCATGTATTATGTTTGTACAGCCCTGTGGAGGCTCTGTAGCCCTGTGGACAGAGGCGGGCGTGCCAACAGGCAAACCAGGCATTTGCCTTTTGGCCCGCTTTAAGGGGGCCCCCTCTAGGTGCAAATTGTGTGCAAAAAAGCAATTTATTTCGCTGCGCATGGATGGGGTGGGGGCTGGATGAATTTCTTGCCTGTAGTCACCAAGGACCCTTGCCCCACCACTGCCTGTGGAGGCTCTACAGCCCTGTGGAGGCTCTACAGATCTATGGAAGTTCTGCAACTCTGTCACGACTCTACAGATCTATGGAGGGTCTGCAGCCTTGTGGAAGCTTTACAACCCCAAAAAGGCTCTACAGCTGTATGGAGGCTCTACAACCCTGTGGAGGCTCTACAGCCTTGTGTCGTGGCTCTACAGCTCTGTGGAAGTTTTACAGCACTGTGATGTGGCTCTGCTCTGTGATGTAGCTCCACAGCCGTGTCTGTACAGCACTGCGTTGTGGCTCTACAGCACTGTGGAGGCTCTACAGCCTTGTATCGTGGCTCTAAAGCTCTGTATCGTGGCTCTACAGCCCTGTGGAAGTTCTACAACACTGTAATGTGGCTCTACATTGTAGCTCTACAGTCATGTATTATGTTTGTACAGCCCTGTGTTGTGGCTCTACAGCACTGTGGAGGCTCTGCAGCCTTGTGTCGTGGCTCTACAGCTCTGCGTTGTGGTTGTTCAGCTCTGTGGAGTCTCGACAGCCTTGTGCGGTGGCTGTACAGCTCTGGAGGCTCTACAGCTTTGTAATGTGGCTCTACATCCTTTTATTGTGCCTCTACAGCCTTTTATTGTGGCTCTGCAGCCTTTTATTGTGGCTCTACAGCCTTGTGATGTGGCTCTACAGAAAACCCAGGAGCCTCCAGTTAGCAACACTCCTAGAACCAAGAGTTCTGCTGCATCATGGAGAACTACCAGCTCTTTAAAAGATGACGGAGTCTGGACTGAAATCTGTTCTAAAGGATGCTGATATTGCAGAGATGCGATCCCTCTTCTACTTCCTGTCAGAACTCTCACTCCACATCAGAGTGGTGTGTTGGTGAAGTGGTTTGCCCTGCTGACTCACAGTGAGTAGACTGGTTTCACTGTGTCCAAACCGAAGACCTGCCTGTTGGATGAATGGATGGATGTCAGTCCCTGGCAGTGTGTGTGGTTCCTGGTCTGACTGTGGTCACTGGTGCAGCCTGCCTACTGGCAGCTCCAGTAACCTCAGTGTGGATGAAGCTCAGTCGGAGACTCCCTCCGATCGTCACATGACAGCAGTCGCCTTAAATACCAGCAGGATGTCAGAAGGTGAAAGAAGAGAAGTTCACCGATGTCAGTTTTATTCTTCCACTCAAAGGAAATCCAGTGACTGAGGCGCACATGTGTAAAATTAAAACTGTGTTTTCATGCTTCACTGGAAAACAACCAAAGAGAAACTCATGAAGCAACAGCAGTAACCAGCATCTCCACGTGCACCAGCATGAAGATCTGAGCGGGTTTCACTCTTCAGCAGTTATTAGACATCTAGAAGAAAACATTCTCACTCTTCTCAAATCACAGCCTGAGCCACAGTTTCCCTTTAAAAACACATTTTAAAAACTCTGCCCAACACCGAGTCTTCAGTTAATCATATAATATCACTAAGATGTGTGTGGAAAACAGCCAAGACTTCAGATTTAATTTAGCTCCAAATCAAAGTCCTCCTTTAGCAGAAATATGTGAAGGTTTGGATGAACTCACTCAGACTGATACCTTTCACTTCCCCACTGGGATTCGAACCGTCTCCCAGCTCTTCATCCAGCACAATGGACTCGAACCGGGGTCCTGCCACTGTGAGGCAGCAGGGGAAACCACTGCACACTGTGCAAAATACAAGTCCTATAGAAATATTCAGGTAGGAAATTCTCCTCTGAAGTCATGAATGTAGTGAAATGAGAATGAAGGGAAGGAGCTCGGCTCAGCAGCTGGAGCTCCGGTCTGACTCCACTCGTTCTGCTCTGCACTTCCAGCATGATATCAATCCTTTCAGTGAGTCCAGCAGGTGTTTCGGGACGGATCAGTTCTGACGGCTCCCCTCGGCCTCGCGGGAACATCTGGAGCGGCCTTCCAGAGGCGAGCGGGGCTGATGAGCTGCCGGCGAGCGGCCGCGGCCATTACCCCGCACAAAGCCCGCAGCTCCTGATCCCCCTGAAGAGCCGGGCTTAGCGGCGGCCTGCGGGGACGAGCCCGGATCACACCCTGCGTCTGCTGATAGGAACGTCAGGGGGGAGGATTATGCATATCAGTGACCCCCCCTCTGCTTTCAGGGCTTAATGTTAACACCAGGCCCCCCAGAGGCTGCTAATGGAGTCTGAGGGGAGGGGCCCCGAGGCCGGCGGCCCCGGACCCACCAGGCAGGAAAACTGATGCTCTGAACATCTGGGGGCAGCTGTCATCACCGAGGGCTCGCTTTCCCACAATGCAACAGGTTCTGAAGCGACTCAGTGTGACCCTGGTGAGGCACATCTGGAGCTTTGAGGGGTTCTGGAACACCTGCAGCACATCTGGAGCTCCAGCTGTGGCCTCACGGAGGAAGGAGCCGCTGCTCGTTAACAGTCTGAGGAGGTTCATGTTCACAACGTGAGAAGCGAGGCTCTGGACTGGAGACGACATGGATCCAGGTTCCTGCTCTTCAGCTGTGCTCGTGCTGAGGGTGGCTTCTCTGGGTGTGGTGGAGGTTTGGGCTGCGGCATGGCGCCCCCTGCTGGTCACTGCCAGGAAGACACAGCTGCTTCTGTGCTGCTTCAACACGTCCCACAGATGCATGATGGGATTGGAGCGTGAGGAATCTAAACCTTCTCAGAGTGACGCTGCTCCTCCCCAGACCCGCTGACTGACCAGTAAAGACAGACGCCCCCCATCAGGTACAAGATATGTTTATTTACTGATTATCCTCCAGCAGGGAGACGTGTTCCTGGAACACTCCTCCTGGATGGAAGTTGGCAGCGTCAGTCTTGAAGTGGTTTCCACCGGCTCACACACCTCAGTGGTTTTGGTTAAAGTTTCCTCACCAGGATCTTTCAGGATTAAATGATCTCGGCTCTGCTGATCTTCAGAAACAGACTGTTCGTCACAGGTGGGTCATCATGTCATCTGTTATCGTGTTAAATGAGAGATTGAGACGGAAAAATACAAAAACACACGTTTTTCCCAGGAGGCCGGAGCTGGAGCCGACCGCCTGTCGGGCTCAGCGCTCGGCCGCCAAACGCTAAAGAACCAGAGTGAAAAGAATCAACCGCAGAAAAGAAAATAAATAAGAGCATCAAGACAAATCAACGTTTGGCAGGTCTGCACACAGTCTCTGTAAACCGAGCACGGAGACACGGGGACACGGGGACACGGGGACACGGGGACACGGGGACACGGGGACACGGGGACACGGGGACACGGAGACACGGAGACACGGGGACACGGAGACACAGGGACACGGGGACACGGGGACACGGGGACACGGGGCGGAGCGGCAGTCCGCTGGAGGCCTGCTGGAGGCCAACACTGTTCAGAGGCACCTGGAGGCCGGGCCGGCCCGGGCCGGGCCGCCGTCAGCAAACACTTCTCAAAATAAAGCAGGGCAGTGGACGAGCCTCCAGGGTCAGGGTTCAGGAGGGGTCAGGGTTCATGAAGATTCAGAGTTCAGGGTTCAAGGTTGACAGTTCTGGAGGGTTCAGGGTTCAGGATGATTCAGGGTAGACGGTTCTGAAGGGTTCAGGGTTCTGAAGGGTTCAGGGTTCTGGAGGGTTCAGGGTTCTGGAGGGTTCAGGGTTCTGGAGGGTTCTGGAGGGTTCAGGGTTCTGGAGGGTTGGAGGTTCAGGTTTCAGGGTCCAGGAGGCTCGCTGACTTGGTACATGCAAAGACAAACTCCAGCCGCTTTATTAACAGTCAGACTACCGGATCCTGGTGAACAGGTTCAGCACCGACACCGACTCCTGAAGGAACACAAGGGGGGGGGGGGGCAGGGGTTAAAGGTTAGAGGTCAGAAGAGCAGACGAGTCAAGGTGAACCCTGCAGGGAGACCCGTACCTTGGTGGACCTCATTTTACTGAAGACGTTCCAGAAGCGAAGCGTTTCGTCTCCGGCTCCCGTCACGATGGCCTCGCCGTCCGGAGACATGGCCTGGTCACACACACACACACACACACACACACACGGTACATCACTACACACTCCTCACACACACACACACACACGGCTTCCAGACGGCAGGCACTGACCAGGTACAGCACTCTGTAGGAGTGTCCGGTGAGTTTGGCCACTTGAGTGAGGGAGGGGTACTTCCACACCAGGATCTGGTTCTGGGAGTATCCGTGCGTGCTGACCTGCAGGAGACGGCTCATCGGCTCAGCTCGGAGCGCTGTGTGACGCCGTGGCAGTGTGTGTGTGTGTGTGTGTGTGCACGCTGCTCACCAGCTCGTTGGTGTGCTTGGACCAGGCCAGGTTGCAGACCTGGGAGCCGGTGTCGGTGCACTGCAGCGGCTGGCCGGTCAGCGTGTTCCAGAAGCGGATGCAGCGGTCGGCCGTGCCGCCGCCCGACGCCAGCAGGCCGTGCTGGTGAGGCGACCAGGCGATGGCCTTCACCGCCGCCAGGTGCTCGGTGTACTGCTGCACGGGGAGCACGCTGGAGTGGTTCCACACCAGCAGCTGCTCTCACACACACACACACAGACACACACACACAGCTGAAACCAAAGCTCCAGCAGCCGCTGCAGGCCTGATGGCTGAACGCAGACGGCGGCGCGGCGCGGCGCGGCGCTCGGCACCTTGTTGTCGTTGCCCCCCGAGGCCAGCAGCTGGTGGTCCGTGCTCCACTTCAGCCCGCACACTTCCTGCCGGTGGCCCTGCAGGCGGCGCTCCGACTGGAGGGGCGGGGCTCGGATGTCCCGCTGCAGGATGACGCGGTCGCGGCTGCCGGACGACAGCTGGTCGGCGTTCCAGGCCAGAGCGCCTGGGGGGCAGCGGGGGACACGTCAACCACCGGGACGACACCAGAGACGAGCCGAGGCCTCTCACCACTCACCCACTCTGGCCGTGTGTCCCTCCAGGACGGACAGCTTCTTCCCCGCCGCTGCGTCCCAGATCTGGACGTAGCCCTTGTGGGTGCCGACCGCCACCAGGTTCCCCTGAAACGCAGCGCCGGAGGCCGTGAGACGCAGCGCCGGCCAATCAGAGCGCGAAGAGACGACGGAGACACTCACCCTCTCCGACCAGCCCACCGACGTCACCGAGTCTCCCTCTACCGAGAGGTCGCACAGACGGGTGACCTGGGACAGCGGGGACAGGGACGGGGACGGGGACAGGTCAGCCAGAGAAGCCCAGCACAGGGAGAACATGCAGCCCCCCTCCCCCTCCCCCTCCCCCCACCTGGCTGGTGCAGGCGCTCCACAGGTACACGCAGGTGCCCAGCCCCACGCTCAGCACGTTGAGCGAGGACCAGTCCACCAGGTTGAGGTAGAAGTCGTCCTGCAGCTCCGGGGCGTCCAGCACCTTGAAGGGGATCTTGGAGATCTTGCGGGTGGGTTTCCGGGGCGACCGCAGCAGCTTCTGGCTGCGGGGGGAGGAGCGGCGTCAGGACAGAGGCAGAGACCACATGGAGACACTCCTGGGCTGAGAGGACGCCTCACCTGTTACTGCTGACGGGGGACAGAGAGTACGGAGACACCGTGTTCCCGTCCTCCTCCGGCAGGGAGCGCTTCGCACTCACAGAGTACTGCACACACACACACACACACACACACACACACAGACACAGACACAGACACAGACACAGACACAGACACAGACACGGAGAGCAGGGGGTGAGGAGCAGCTGAAGACAACATCCAACCGCTAGCCACACCCACTTTCTGCTCTACATCTGTTCATCTGATTCTCCCTTCACCACTATAACCATGCGAGCGCTCAGGGCGCCGTCGCCGCTGTGTTTACACTGAACAGGCTCCTCTTGGCGGGGGTGGAGGGCTGCAGGCGGCGGTCCTCCGACTGGGGGTCCTGCACCTTCTCGATGCCCGCTCCCAGCAGCTCGTTCTTCAGCAGGGCCGAGTACGCCAGGCCGTCGGCTGCGGGGACACACAGGGAGGCGGGCCGAGCGCCGTCAGGACCGCGGACAGAGGCGGCGGCGGCGCCGCAGAGCCACGGCGGTTTACCTTTGTTGCTGTCGGTGGTTCCATCTTTGGTTTTGCGGTTTTGATTGTGCGACTTCTCGATCTCCTGAGTGGGAAGAGGGAACAGATCAGTGGGGAACGCTGTGGAGGACGCTGGTCTTTTGGCGGCGGCGCTCACGTTGATGCGGTGGAAGTTGACGCTCCAGTTGGCGCCGGCCCGGGAGGGGATGAAGCGGTCGCCGTGCTTGCTGGGGGAGGACAGCGGGGAGCTGGAGGGCGTCAGAGATCGCACCGCCCCCACGGCTTTCTGCAGCAGAACAGAAAACCGAGCGTGAACACAAGCTAGCGGCCACACGGAGGGATCAGCGGCGGGCAGACGGAGCCTTTGTTGGAGGCGCTAACGACAGGAGGAGACGTTCACGGGAGCCGCCATTTGGCCGCTGAGGTCTTGTTTTGGCTCAACAGTAGCGACAGTGTCTCAGCCTGCAGTCTGCTGACACTCCAGCAGGAAGTCCTGAGGACGCTCTGATCACCCCACCAACGTTTAACACAGCCAGACGACTGCACAGAAACAATGGAAGGGTACTTACTATGGGACTGGCGTTCTCATTCTGGATGTTGATCTGTCTCAGTAATCTGGACTCATAGTCCTGATCCATCATGGCTGAAACACAGCAGGAAAACATCAGATCATTCAGTCAGTCAAACACCAACAAAACTTCAACTGTTTTATTTTATGAGAAACCTCAAGAAAAAAAAAAACAGTGATACCACAGAATACAACCTATGAATGTAAATACACTTAAGTCAATAATTGTGTTCAAGCAAGACTAACTTTATAAAGCTGATGGTTATCAAGTTCACCAAAAACTGCATTAGTGAAGTATTTTGGTTTGATTGGTTGGATCCATTCAGGAACAGAAACATAAATCAGTTCACTGAAATCTTCCTCTGATGAACAAAACAAAACCTTTTTTTAAAAAAAACTGTTTACAGTGAAAAACCCTGAAACTAGAAGACTGACAGCAGAGCAGCTGAGAACCCAGAGCCCCGGGTCTGGACCAGGTCCAGCTACAGGTCCAGACAAGATACAGACCAGTTACAGCTACCAGTATTAACCAGCAACCACTACTAAAGAGCTACCAGTCCCAGTACTAAACGGCTAATAGTAGTAATTGGTGGTACCAGTACCAATACTAACCAGTACCGGCACCAACCAGCTGCCAGTACTAACCACAACCAGTAGTAACCAGTTGCTAGTACTAACCAACTTCTAGTATCACGCAGTGCCAATCCTAACCAGCAGCCAGTACCAACCAGAACCAGTACCAGCCAATGCCAGTATAAACCAGCTACCAGTATTAATCAGCTACCAGAACTAACCAAAATCAGTACCAACCAGTGCCAGTACTAACCAGCTATCAGTACCGACTAGTGACAGTACTAACCAGAATCGCTGTGACCAGCTGCCATTTCTAACCAGCTACTAGTACGCCAGTACTGTCCAGCTACCAGCACAAACCAGCTGCCAGTACCAACCAGCTATCAGTACCAATCGGCTGCTACCACTGAATAGATAACAATACCAGTACTAGCCATCTACTGATACTAACCAGTCACCAGCGCTAACCAGTACTGTAACCATTACCTTACCTCAGAGCTTCAGACCAGCTGAGGCTAAAGGCTAACAACAGATCGGAACTGTTTTTCTTGACTCTATCTCTCTCATGTTGCTGATTCAAAAGGCTGGATTACTGTGATCCTGTCGAGGAATCCAGCAGATCACAGTGACGTCATAGTGGATCAGTAATCTATACTGAACCGAATCAAACATAAACTCATCCAGAAAACAAAGCTAACGCTAAAGCTAAAGCTAACGGTAAAGCTAAAGCTAAGCTAAAGCTAGGCTAACAGCTGAGGTGCTGACCGAGCTGTGAGCCGGAGTGAAGCTCACCGCTCTCCGCTCCGCTCGTCCTCCTCAGCTCCGCCGCTGCTCTCTGGGCTGGAATGTGGAGTTTAACGCCGCCAAAGACCCGGAGAAGACACAAAAACAAAAACTATTGTTGTCTTTAACGGAGCCTTCAGTTCAGCCCGCAAAGCACCACGGGAGCGCTGTGACGTCAGCGCTTTTGAATCACGTTGCTAAGGAAACGTGCATCATGCACGCGCAAGAACTTCTAAATATTTACCGGATTAACATACTTGATTTGAACGATCCGGATTAGAGCAAATTCCATTGTCGATTACATTTAAAAAAAGTATTAATTTTAAAAAATTAATAATTTACGGTTTTTCTGTGTAATCTATGAATTGATCAGTGATGAGTTCTACATGTTGAGGAAAACATCTCAAAAAAACACATTAACGTAAGATTACCATCTAATATTTTATTTTACTCTCTTCTACGTGGCTACAATCTTTAGCAAAATGTTTAAACAAGAAAATAATACATAAAGGCAGAGAAAGAACATGCAAACTCAGCTCAGAAAGGCCTCTTCACTGAGGAGACCCGTCACACTGTACAGCATGAAGTCATCCAGGCTCAGGCTCACTTTAATCAACAGTCAGAATGCATGGAGTCACTTTCAGATGATTTTAATGGTTTAAAAAAAGACGCCAGTGAAACAAGTGGAGGTGAAAATGGAGTAAAAACATTCAGCGTGCTCTGTGGGTTCACTCCTCAGTCGTTACACACACGTTTAAAAACACTCTGCAAGATGCAGGAAGGAAATGAAGCTAAACATTCAGGTACGGCTGAAGACAGAACTGGAATGTACATTTAACAACAGCTATTTCTGCACTGATGGGAAATTTATTTGAATTGTGTTTACATCTTGAAACGGTGTTTGATATTAATGATTTATGAGCTAAAATCAGTAAAAATAAAACAAGAAAAGGGTTGAAATATGTGATGATTTGAAATAAATAAAGATTTGACTGTATTTCTTGCGGTATTCTGATTTTTCGGACGTGTCTGAAGTCGACTAAACTTCCCGCCGGTCCAACAGCTCGACTGAGTGAAAATGGTTCAAAGTGCCACAAAAGAAGTACAGCAGCTTCAAGTCAGTAACTAGAACTCGAACAGAACAGAGCGATGTGCAAAACTACAGCTTTTAAAACTAAACTCTCTTAGAAATGGTCTTTTCATTTAGCGAAGTGTTTGGCTCCAGTCAGCAGTAAAGGGCTCAACGTGATCAAAGAGGAAATCTCTCACTGGCCTTAGGACATCTGCAGGGTGGACCCCAAGCAGGGTCACATCACTGAGGTCACCCAGTCTGGGTCCAGGTCCACAGCCTGACCCGGTCCTCACTGTCCTGTCAGGCTGAAAATCTACATTTCCTCATGGTCAGAATGTCAAAAAGAACAAAGAGCTGAGACTAAAGGCTGAAGATGGCTTCAAAGGCCCTAAAACCACAACGGGACTTTTGACCTGAGGGACAGTGAGGAATCTCTGATCTCCAAACATCTGGATGAAACTCATCAGAGAGCAGTGGAGATCGAAACGAGCTGGAGAGACCAAGAACCAAGGACACCACAGAGACTGACACCAAACAGTCTCCTGGCCTACAGGGACCTGGAGTTCTACAGAGACATGGGGTCCTACAGGGGGACCAGGGGACATACAACGGGACCTGTGCTCATATAGGGGGGACCAGAGCTCCTGTAGGGGAACCAGGGGTCCTACAGGCTCCAACAAGGTCCGCCAGGATCCTGCAGGGTCCTCCAGGGACCAGGAGTCCTCAAAGGTCCTCCAAAGTCCTGCGGGGTCCTCTGGGGTCCTCCAGGGCCCTGTGGGGTCCTACAGAGACGAGGTGTCTCCAGACGTCCGCTGCAGGCTGCTGCTGACCTGGAACCGAGCCTCGTCTGATATTCCGTACTGTTCCAGAGGATCCTGGAGGAGAGAGGGGAGGTCAGCACACACTGAGACAGACACACACACACACACACACACACACACACACGTAAAGGCCTTTGTATGCTTCTCCGTTGCAGCGACGTAATTCAGCCCTACGCCACCACAGAGCATATCCTGCTTCTGCGTCAAGGGAACGCCCTCCTCTGCAATTTCACCGTGAAGTCGCTAGGAGGCGAGGCAGTGTCTTTGTTTCACAATCGGCAGTCACAACAACAATGCAGCTTCCATAGCTCCGGCTTTACCTAGACACAGATCTATAGACATAGATATCTGGACACGCTGCACTGACCAAACATATATCTGCATATATGACATATCTGGTCACACCGGGCTGTGGGGGAGAGGCTGAGTGATTAAATATTGGTGAAACTAATCAGTTTTAGGACGATTCAAGCCGTTTTAGGAGCGGCGTCATTACCCATGCCCCGTCTGCTAGCCGTATACAGACGTCCGCTGCTTGATTTTGGATCTAAATTTCTCCCGAAGCACTGTTCGGATCAGAAAAGCCTTCGGGGTGAGGATACTGTTCTACTTCATTCTATAAACAATGCGAAAGCGGACCAATCACAGCCTTCGACATTCACGTCACCACGCGTTGCCACGACGCGTGGTTAGGATGTTTGGGAGGTGTGTGTCAAGCCCGAGCGTAGGCGCTGCGTAGGGCGCTGCGTACACGGCGTAGGTTCTACGTCACTGCGACGCAGAAGCGTACAAAGGCCTTAAAGGAATACTCCACCCAAAAAACGATTTGGCCTCATTTTCTACTCACCCTCATGCTGAGAAACACTCTGGAGCACTTTTTTGACGTTTCAAATGCAGTTGGAGATGTTTGGGGATTTTCGTTGTCAACAAACAGGGACCGACAGAGCCCGACAGAAAAAATGGTCCATAAAGTCCACAAAACGTTCCCATTTTCCTTCATACTGCTCGTCCGCTGTAATCCAAGTGTCCTGAGTGCGTAACGTCCATAATTAATTCTTAACGAGGTCATTTAGTACATTTTAAGAGCCCAAACAGTGCGCTCTCACACAGCTCCATTGCATGTCTGCGCGCACCCTGAACTACGGAAGCCGCGGCAGACCAAGCCAGACGCTTGCGCGCTTTCAGCAGGACACCGAATTCAAAGCTTTAAAACAGTAGCCAGTCACTTTTGTGATTGTCCACAGCTCGGTTACTCACAGCAGAATATATACAGCGGAACTTCTTCTTCTACGCTTGCAATTTAGAAAAGTAGTCGCTGAAAGCGCGCAAGCGTCTGGCTTGGTCTGCCGCAGCTTCCGTAGTTCAGGGTGCGCGCAGACATGCAATGGAGCTGTGTGAGAGTGCCCTGTTTGGGCTCTTAAAATGTACTAAATGACCTCGTTAAGAATTAATTATGGACGTTACGCGCTCAGGACACTTGGATTACAGCGGACGAGCAGTATGAAGGAAAATGGGAACGTTTTGTGGACTTTATGGACCATTTTTTCTGTCGGGCTCTGTCGGTCCCTGTTTGTTGACAACGAAAATCCCCAAACATCTCCAACTGCATTTGAAACGTCAAAAAAGTGCTCCAGAGTGTTTCTCAGCATGAGGGTGAGTAGAAAATGAGGCCAAATCGTTTTTTGGGTGGAGTATTCCTTTAACTCTGTCAAAGTTCAGACTCCCTTCAGCAGACGTGAGCTTCACTTTCTCCTCTTTGACCAACTTTTTTTTTTTCATATTTCTTAGTATTTCCTCTTTCTGAGCTCATCAGGAGTCGTGGAGTAAAGATCAACTTTCAGTGTTTCTGCACTAAAAGGAGTGAAGAAGAAAGACTGGAACTGTTTCTGCTCAGCAATCTAAATATATTCAGGGTTTAAAGTCTGGATTACATTAACAAGAAAATAAACTCCTCCTCCATTCACTTCTTAAATGATCCTCATCACCACGGTACGGAGATGGGGATCATCTGTGACAGAGGTCAGTGAACGCCTCCTGGGCTCTCCATCACCATCAGCTGTTTGTACGGAGGTCAGTGAACGCCTCCTGGGTCTCACCTTCCCCGTCAGCCGGTGGATCTCACTGCGATAGAAGATCAGGTTCTTCCTCATGAACTCATAACTGCAACACATGAAAACACTCGTTCAGTTCAGGAGTGTGGAGGCAGGAGGAGGAAGAGGAAGAGGAGGAGGGAGGAAGAGAAGGAGGAGGAGGAGGAGGAGGAGGAGGAAGAGGAGGAGGAGGAGGAGGATGAAGGCAACAGGATGAAGAGGAGGAGGAGGAGGAGGAGGAAGGCAACAGGATGAAGAGGAGGAGGAGGAGGAGGAGGAGAAGGAGGAGGAGGAGGAGGAGGAGGAGGAAGGCAACAGGATGAAGAGGAGGAGGAGGAGGAGGAGGAGAAGGAGGAGGAGGAGGAGCGACCTGGCCTTGATGATGGAGTCCATCCACTCCCCACACTGCTCCTCAGAGTCACACTCAAACAGGTACTTCCTCTCCGCCTCGTCCAGGAACGCTGCAGACACACACACACACACACACCGTGAAAGAAGTGATGGAGAGTGTGTGTGTGTGTGTGTGTGTGTGTGTGTGTGTGTCTCTCTCACTGATGGAGAAGGTGTGGCCGTCCTCCCGCTCCACCCGGCACTGCTCCAGCAGCAGCGCCCCCATCGGCTGCAGAGACAAGACAGTCAGTTCCACTCAGACCGAAGCCTTCTGTCCTGTTTCCTCAGCTTCACTCCAGACGTCTGGAGGACAGGAAGTTCTGAACAGCTGATCCAGAGGAGGTGAGCTTCTCCAGATAACAGGAGGGTTCATGAACTGTGACTGGTTGATCAGCTCCAGAGGTCACACAGGAAGCTGCTCCAGGAGGAACATCCTGACTTTCACTCAATCTGTTATGTTCTTACTTTCGTGTGTGTGTGTGTGTGTGTGTGTGTGTGTGTGTGTGTGTGTGTGTGTGTGTGTGTGTGTGTGTGTGTGTGTGTGTGTGTACACAGAGGAAGTACTGACCTCCTCCTCATCAGTCCGGAAATAAAACAGGAAGTTAACGACCAGCTTCACCAGCCGCTTCTTGACAACTGTGATCAGAGAACAGAGAGGAAGAGACAGCAAGACATCAGAGACCATCAGACAGAGACCATCAGACAGGAGACCATCAGACAGGAGACCATCAGACAGGAGACCATCAGAGACCATCAGACAGAGACCATCAGACAGGAGACCATCAGACAGAAACCATCAGACAGAGACCATCAGAGACCATCAGACAGAGACCATCAGACAGGACACCATCAGACAGAGACCATCAGACAGAAACCATCAGAGACCATCAGAGACCATCAGAGACCATCAGACAGAGACCACCAGACAGAGACCATCAGACAGGACACCATCAGACAGAGACCATCAGAGACCATCAGAGACCATCAGAGACCATCAGAGACCATCAGAGACCATCAGACAGAGACCATCAGACAGAGACCATCAGAGACCATCAGAAAGAGACCATCAGACAGGAGACCATCAGACAGGAGACCATCAGACAGAGACCATCAGACAGGAGACCATCAGAGACCATCAGACAGAGACCATCAGAGACCATCAGACAGAGACCATCAGACAGAAACCATCAGACAGGAGACCATCAGACAGGAGACCATCAGTCCACCTCCACAACAGAGGAAGGGTGAACTCGACATTTGAAGAAACCAGTGATGAGAGGACCAGAGGACCAGATGGATCAGGGTGCCAGGTAGACTGAGGACGAGGGGACCATGCGGACTAGAGGATCAGAGGACCAGGGGACCAAGTAGACCAGGAGACCAAGGGACCAGAGGATCAGGGGACCAGGTAGTCCAGGGGACTAGAGAACCAGGTGGACCAGAGTAGCAGAGCCTACCGTCTCCCTTCTTGGGTCCCCTCATGCCCAGCTCAGCCGCTCTCTCTGACGGCTGTCTGCTCAGAGACATCAGCTCCTTCTCGTTGAAACGCATGATGACACCGGGACCGGGACCAGCACCGGGACCGGGACCTGGGGGGACACTCGGACGACACACCGGGGCTACTCCTCCTGGCTTCTCCCCCTCATGGCGGACAAGCTGAAGCAGGAGCTCTCTGCGGCTTTTCACGGCTCAGCCTCGATATCTGAGGGACTGACACACACACCGGACACACACACCGCGGACACACCGGCCACATACACACACACTCACACACTCACACACACCGACCGGACACAGATCCCGGACATACACTCCTCTCTGGACGGGAGTGTCGCTCCTCAGCGGGTTGCCAGGTCGGACTGACAGCATCCAGCATGAAGCGTCACAGCGTCACACTGACATCAGGTCTGTTAAAAACAAGCGATCCGCTCAACCTGGCAACACAGCTGCTCAGTACGGCGGCTGACGAGGGTCAATAAGGCGAGGAGTTCGACTAGTTTGTCTTATCTTAGAGCTTCCGTTAATGTTTACCAATTTTTATAACAGCCCATAATTAACCTTTGAAACATATTATGTAAAGAAGCTCCGTTTTTTTTCCTGGTTTGAGAGATTAGAGCAGAAATCTGTCACAAAAAACCTTCTCCGGAAAGAAACAGGGAGCTGGCCCTCCAAGCATCTCTTCTTACAGGAGGAATCTTACATGATATGAAAGCTGCAACAAAACATGAATCTGTTCAGATATTGGATCAGAAACAGTGAAATGAACAGAATTAATCAGCCTGGATGGGCCCCTCTCTGAATCAGACTCTTAATCTTCTTCTTATTGAAGCCATCAGGGACTCTGATCAAACTGTGAAGTGAACTGTGAATCGTTCAGAGCAGGTAGAGGCACTTCCTGTTTCCAGCAGGTGGCGCTGTGGTCCATGGTTGTTCTTGTCAGAAGTCCGATTAGAGTGGAGCTTCCTGTAAATCCAGTCACATTGCAAACAAATACTTCAAACCTTTAGGCGCCAAGTGTTTCATAATGTGTATTCAGGAGTGTAAAAGGTCCCCCCCCCCCCCCCCCCCCCCCCCCCCATGTGTAGCTTCCACTACTCACAGGAGCTGTGTGGCCTGGGGTTATCCAAACAGAGGTAGGAGCTGCCTAATGCACTTGCAAGGGAGACTTTGACTTTGGTCAATAAAAATCTGTCTTTTACTTGTTTGGGTATTAATATGTCTCAATACATTTATTAATTCCTTACTATGGCAGAATTTTAATATCTTCCCAGAAAAGTTAGTAGAAGTTTACAGTTTACATCTGAGTCTGGAGGTCAGTCAGATGCTGTTTCTGTAAATTTTCGGTTGGATTCTTCAATTTTCAAATCCTCCTCATAAACATTTCTAAAGTTTTCATCAATCACAGGAATCAGACCCTCTAGAAGAGTACTCTGAAGAGTAAAGCAACAGCAAAGCAACATTTTCTTCAGAATAAGAGTAAGAAGACGTGTACAGGTC